>NW_028274808.1:122389982-122693012 GCF_037043125.1 Eumetopias jubatus | reverse complement strand
TAAGATCAGATGAAATACACTCAGTTCCAAGCTTTAGAGAAATGTTTACATCTTGACTATTGGCTTGTTTACATTGACTTAATCTTATTTATACAACCAAGGAAATCTAAATTTTAAATCATTATTTTGGAAGACTATGATAAACCAAAGATATGATCATTTGTTTCCAAACTACTCAGAGCTTGAATCACCTATTAATAGTTGATCTTTGATTTTATATTGTGGAAGGCTAATCCGTAGAAACCAAAGTTAAGGAAGATTCTCATTATCTTAAATCTTCTGTTGAATAAGGTACTAATTCATTTAGCATCTTGGTGCTACAGGGGATACAAAGAGGAAAAATAACAAAGTCCTACCTCAAGGAAATACCAGTAGAGTGGCAAGGGGAAATGAGACAAATGCATATATGCCTATACTGTAAGATAGAATAAGAATAGTACTATTAGTTCTATGGGGCTCTAAAAGAGAGAAATTTCATCTGGTTGGCAGAATCAGAAAAGATTTCATAAAAGAGGACATTTGAGATAGGCCTAGAAAATGAGTAGAATTTTGTTAAGCAGGTACAAACTATTCCCAGGTGAAGGAAACAACATACACAATTTCTTTATATAACAGATCATGAGGCATGGTTTGGAAATTGAATAGTGTAATTTCATTAGATGATACAATAGAAGACTATGTGGGGGGGTAGAGAATGGAGAAGATTAGAATGGAAAGTTTGCGGCCAAAATATATAAGTTGAAGTCTTTGCACCTATATAGTAGTCAACAGTTAGCCATGAAATGTTGGTAAGCTTGGAAATGGTAGGACCAGAACTGTGTTTCAGAAGACCCTTGAACCACTCATCTTCCCATATATACAAGAATAATGAAATGACTTCTTAGATGGTATTCTTTTTTTTCTTTTTCTACAACATTATTTCCTATACAGTATACTAAACAACTTATCTATTCTACTCAGGATATATAGTATGTACTATTCCAAATAGAGTAGAATAAACCCCTAGGTAATTACTGTGTAGCCTTATCTTGATATCAAACAGCTCTTTAATTGTTGGAGGATGGGGGAGTGGAGTAGAGAAAGCAATATTATCTCCTTATTCATATATATTAAATTTCCACAAATATTTTTTTAACTTTATTAAACATTTACCAAAATAGTTCATTTTTAAATTTTATAATAGTTTTCTTGTTTGAGCTGATTATTACTATGTTCAGAAAATTAAATAAAATTATAAGGTTCAAATGGAAGACTCCAATAAATTCCTTTTTCTACTTTACCATCTGTTTTTCACATAAAAGAGCAATATAATGCTTTTAAAATATTACTCCAATTACCAATGAAATTTCTATTTTTCTTAGGTAATGCTGAGTTGATACTTCCAGAAATAGTTCCTTATAAAATCATCTATTCACTTAATCTAAAAAACAAGCTACCAAGCAACGGTTTAAGAACAGCTTTAAGAAATGTACTTACAATATGGTATAATTTATGAACTTATATTGACACTTCAGAACTAGGGCCTATGCCAGAACTGCTTTCAGTCAAATTTAAGTCATCCTTACCTGATCTTTCAGAGCCCTCTGCACAAAAATAAGAATAAAATTGTATAGAAAAGTGTTCTTAATTGGTCCAATACATCAAATTCACATCAATAAAGAGCAATTATGGCATATTTAATTTTATTCCTTTTTAAATCAATCTATAAAATTATGTGTTAATCTCTGTACAAAAGATATTTTAAAAAACCAAAGTTTTTTTCTTCTTCATTTTCCCTTTAGTCAATTGATTTCATAAAACCATCTCATATATTCACAAGGCCATTAAACTATGCTACAATTATAAATACCATAGCTTGATATATCTCATTAAACACTTTTACCATGAAAGATTTTTAGTAAAATTAAGATTGTCATAAATAAAATGTCAGAAAAGCTGTTATCTTAATATCTATGGGAAAACACAATGTCTTCTATTAGAACTTAGCAAAAACTTGAATGAATAAAATGTTTTATGCTGATTTATACAGAACTATATTGTTCAGTGAACCTAGATTAAAAGCAGCATGACAACTTGGGAAGAGCTCATACTGTATATGCATATGATTTTATCTTTACAAAATATTTCCTAGTCAATTAAATAGCAGTTAAGAGTGACAAAATGAAGGTTCTCAAAATTACATTGCAATTCAATACTTGTTTGAAAAATAAAGAGTTAATCTTAACATCTGGATTTCTAATCCTCTATAGAAAATGTAGTATGAGAAGATGACAGTCATTTGAGATAATTTATCTTTTGGGTTTATGTACCTCATTTTTTTCTCTAAAAGTTCTTGGATGTTCTGTCCATATCTACATAATGTTTTAACCTTTACATCAGGTTTAGTTTTCTTTATAAAGATGGTCATTTGATAATGACAGATGAAGTGTGGTTGAATAAAAAGTTATGAAACAGATACACTCATGAGAATTACAGACAGTACCAAAAATTTATTGTTGAGCTTTCAATATATTGTTACAATGTATACACATAAAACCATATTAATTTGTATCTCTAGCTTACCAAATTAAAGGCCACCGTAAGTTTTCAAGCAATGCTATAATAACTGGGCCGAAATGATATTCATACTTTAATCCATAGATTTTAAAGCTAAAAGTACTAAAAAATTGTTTCAGGCTTTACCCAATGGAATTCCTTCTGCAATATACTTGCAATGTGACTATCCAACTTAGCTGAACTTCTCCAGCAAGTTTTCTTACTGACAGAAACAGGAAGAACAAAACTTTATCCATAAAGAAAACTACTGGGAAGTAGCTTTATTTCAGCCTATAGCACATACAAAAGACCAAAGTGCTGGCTCATGTTTGTGCTAGGATTTAGCAGATAGTGGATAATATGGTAAGATAAAATCACGCTCAAAATCTAGTCAGCTAAATTTTAGAGCTATCAATGACTACTAGTGGGATGAAAGAAAGGTTTTAAAGAGCTTAAACAAATTACACTGACAGCATTGGTGTCACCCTTTTTTAACTTTTGTTTACCTAGTGTGGCACAGGGCACAGCAGACTCAACTCTTTGTGCCCTTCTAAGATACCTCACAAATTATCACAGTAATAGAGAACTCATAAGCTCCTAAAATACCTTATTTCATTTTCTGTTTACTGTGTCTACTGGAACTTTTATCCCTGTTATTTATAAACAACCACTTACCTCTAACTGTATGAGATTGCCTGGTCTTGAGACACACACATAACATATTTGCCAGCATGCTTTGGGCACTTGCATACGCCAGCCATTAAACTAAGGACTTTCGTCAATTAGGAATGATTTTGTCCACAAGTAACAGAAAAACTCATCTAGTGGCTTAAACAAATGTATAATTATTTCTTTTAAATAATAAGAAGTCTTGAGTCAGATGGCTTCCAGGGATGGTTCAACTGCTCAACAAGATCAGAGTAGGTGTGTAAATGATTCGATCAGTTCTTCTCTCATGCTGGTAAGAGAGCTGCCACCCTTAGTTCCCACATCTATCTCTCATTTCATCCTTCCCCTCTCTTCCCCTCACTCATTTCAGTCATAACTGACCTCTTTATTTGGCACATTCCCATGCCAGGGTCTCTGCACTGGCTGCTCCCTCTGCTGGAATACTCTTTCCCTCCTTATTCACATTGTCCTACTTTTTTTCAGATTTCTGCTTGAAAGTGACTCAGCAAAGACTATCGTGATCACTTAATATTTGTACCCACTGACCTCCCAGCATTCTCAGTGCTTTTACCTTCTTATTTCTTATAGCATTTACCATCTTCTGAGGCTATATATTTATTTTTTAATGTTTCTCTTCCCAGCAAGTTCCATGAGATAAGGGCTTTTTATATGTTTTATACACTGATATGTCCCCTGTACCTAGAACAGTGTCTGTCTCATAGTAGGCACTCAACAAATATATGTTAATACATGAATGAATTTATTTTAAGTCAGTAAAAATGGGGAAAAGATAGCATGAACAATCTCTTTTTGTATAAAAAACAACACCTTTTATAGAAATACTCCCAAAAAACTTCTTAGGTTTCATTGTCCAAACAGGATTATATAATCAACCATAGCTGAAAGAAAGGATGGAAAAGAAGGTGGTTAGCTTTTCCCGGACAGAGAAAAAGATAAGGGGGGTGGGAGTGGGAATGAGGTGTGATGTTAGCCAACCAACAGCCTCCCACGCACTGTAATACATCATTTCAGCTAAGCTTCAAAACCCCATAGTAGGTACTTTTAGTACATCCATTTATCGAATGAGTAATTCAAAAGATTATTAAGCTACTTGCTCAAGGTCCCACAGCTATTAAGAGTGGTAATGCTGGAGTTTTAATCCATGCTGCCAAATCCCTAACTCTCTCTCTCTCTTTTTGTAGTTTCAAGTTTTTATTTAAATTTTGATTAGTTAACATAATAGTGTAATATTAGTTTCAGGAGTAGAATTCAGTGATTCATCACTTACATATAATATCCACTGCTCATCACAAGTGCCCTTCTTAATACCCATCACCCATTTAGTCCATCCCTCACCCACCTCCCCTCCAGCAACCCTGTTTGTCCTCTATAGTTAAAAGTCTCTAATGTTTTGCCTTCCTCTTTTTTTCTTTCCCCTTCCCCGATGTTCATCTGTTTTGTTTCTTAAATTCCACATATATGTGAAATCATATGGTATCTGTCTTCCTCTAACTGACTTATTTCACTTAGTATAATACATTCTAGCTCCATCATGTTGTCGCAAATGGCAAGATTGCACTCTTTTTGATGGCTGAGTAATATTCTATTCTGTATAAATACCACATCTTCTTTATCCATTAATCAGCCAATATATACTTGGGCTCTTTCCATAGTTCAGCTATTGTTGATAATGCTGCTATAAACATCGGGGCACATGTATCCCTTCAAATCAGTATTTTTTGTATCCTTTGGGTAAATACCTAGTAGTGTAACTGCTGGGTCATACTATTTTTAACTTTTGGAGGAAGCTCCATAATGATTTGCACAGTGGCTGCTCAGTTTCCCTATCTACCAACAGTGTTAAGAGGGTTCTCCCTTTTTCTGCATCCTTGCCAACATCTGCTGTTTCCTGAGTTTTTAATTTTAGCCATTCTGACAGTTGTGAGGCGATATCTCACTGTAGTATTGATTTGCATTTCCCTGATGATAAGTGATGTTGAGCATATTTTCATGTGTCTGTTGGCCATCTGGATTGGATGTCTTCTTTGGAAAAACATCTATTCATGTCTTCTGCCCATTTCTTAACTGGATTATCTGTTTTTTGGGGTGTTGAGTTTGATACATTCTTTATGGATTTTGGATAATAACCCTTCATCAGATATGACATTTGCAAATATCTCCTACCATTCCATTGGTTGCCTTTTACTTTTGTTGATTGTTTACTTTGCTGTGCAGAAGTTTTTATCTTGATGAAGTCCCAATAGTTCATTTTTGCTTCTGTTTCCCTTGCCTCTGGAGACATGTCTAGTAAGAAGTTGCTATGGCCAGTGTCTTCAAAGAGGTTGCTGCTTGTGTCCTCCTCTAGGATTTTAATGGTTTCCTGTCTCACATTTAGGTCTTTCATTCCTATATTTGTTCAATGTCATATAAGGGCATGATGTTTGGAGCTCCTGCAGCCTCATGCTACCATGAAGTACAAGATTTCTGAGATTCATAGATCAGAAAGAAGGAAAGCACCTGCATCCTTGATTCTTGTTGAATTATCTGAAACTGGAAGCACAAATCTAGAGTATTACTATGATGGGGGAAGATAAACTCTCAATAAATATGAAATGTTAAAATATGTCTCATAGTTTTAATGTGAATGCTATTATTTGGTCATTGTTCATACAATTCAATGAAAAGGAAAGTTATGAAAGTGCACTAAGGATGTCAGATATTAGAATTATACATTAGAAAGAATAGAAAGTTTAGTGCATTGAAAGGAAATTGAATTGCTCAGTGACTTATAATACTAACTAAAGCTTTCCTTACAAGACTAATTGGTGAAAAATTCTCATTATAAAAGTCAGAAAACAAAAAGGAGGGACGGGGGAAGGATATATTATTTTCCTGATCACATAGATCAAGGGTCAACAAGCTTTTTTTTGTAAAAGCCTCGAGATTAATTAATGATCTCTGTTGTAGCTAGTCAACTCAGCCATTGCAACATAAAAGCAACCATAGACAACTTGTAAACAAATGAGGATGACTGTGTTCCAATAAAAGTTTTATTTATGTAAACTGAGATTTGAATTTCATATAATTTGGCACAAAATGGTGTTCTTATTTTGAATTTTTTTTCTTTTTCAAATATCTAAAAATGCAAAATGACTTTAAGCTCATGGTCATACAAAAATAGCTGGATTTCATTTGTATGCCTTAGTTTGCCAAACCCTGAAGTAAGAAAAAGAATTCTAATAGTCTAGGGGTGCCTGGGTGGTTCAGTTGTTAAGTGTCTGCCTTTGGCTCAGGTCATGATCCCGGGGTCCTGGTATCAAGCCCTGCATCTGGCTTCCTGCTCAGCAGGAAGCCTGCTTCTCCCTCTCCCACTCACCCTGCTTGTGTTCCCTCTCTTGCCGTCTCTCTCTCTCTGTCAAAAAAAAAAAAAAAAAAAAAAAGAATTCTAATAGTCTAATTTGTTTCTACTCCCTCACTAACACAAAAACAAGTCTAATTCCGTATATCCCCAGGGCTCTGGGAAATTCTATTTTGGGTGTCTATTCTGTTCTCCAGGGAAGTATCTTATATTAAGGACGGCATGTGATCTGATGAGCACTGGGTGTTATATGCAACTGATAAATTATTGAACACTACATCTGAAACTAATGATGTACTATATGTTGGTTAATTGAATTTAAATTTAAAAAAAATGAAGCAGTTACCAATTAGCTGCCAGAAGATTGCTTACAAGGGACTTCAAATCAATGTGTACATCAAACAATATCTATGAACAGAAAAATAAAATGATTCACATAATCACATAAAAAAATCAAGAATGTTCCATAATTTTTACCACTACTAATTTTTTCTTGCTTTACTCAAACCTAAAAATTTGGAAGGTTTAGGCCATAATAATGCTGGAGAGATAAGCACTTTACCCTTTATGTATTTATTTATTATACTGGTTACAGAATACAAATTCCCACTATTTCTTCTTATTCAGTATCACTACATGAGCAGTTCCTATTCATCCATTATTCATCATTTTATTATGTGTCTTTTGCAAACTAACATAGTAGTAGAAATATCTATGTCAAAGGAGTAATAGCAATATCATAAGAATTTACCACTTAAATTTATATAAATGTATTTTATTATTTCACTGATGTACAGGTAAGCCAAAGTAAAAACCCTTTAGGGTGATTTATTTTAGACAGCATGACCATCCATCTCAGTTAGCCTAGAACAGTGTCAGATTAGCACAGTGCCGGATTAGTACGTTTGTCCTGTGTGTAATTATTCACAGTGGCCTATTTCATTCTGAAAAGTATATCCATGTGGAAAATAAATTATATGGTTTCTATAACTTTAGGAAACACATAAGCCTGTTTTGTAGTCTATATCTGATAATTCTATTTTCAAAAATTCTTGGAAGATGTCTAATTCTGATGTTTATTTCTTCTCCAAAAGTGATATTTATTTGTGCAATTTTTAATTGTGGATTGTGAACTCATGTTCAGCAGGGTTTATTTCTGAGAATCTTGCGAGGACTAGGATAGAGATTTTTGCTTCTGCCAACCACCCTATGGATGGTACCTCCATAAGACTACTTTTTATATGTTACTATCTCAGGTTGAGGTCTTCCAAATCATCAAAGTAGTATAATGCAAATGCTAAACTTAAGTGAGTACAGATTTATGATTATGAATTCTCAGGGAAGAACTTCTTACATTCAGACCAAAACAAAATGCTTTCTTCTTTTTTTAAGATTTTATTTATTTATTTGAGAGAAAGAGAGAAAGTGAGCACAAGCCAGAGGGGAGGGGCAGACAGAGAGGAAGAAGCAGACTCCCCTCTAAGCCGGGAGCCCTGGGATCATGACCTGAGTTGAAGGCAGACCCTTAACCAACTGATCCACTGAGGCATCCCAACAAAATGTTTTCTTTTTTTTTAAAGATTTTATTTATTTATTCATGAGAGACAGAGAGAGGGAGAGAGAGCGAGAGAGAGAGGCAGAGGGAGAAGCAGGCTCCCAAGGAGCAGAGAGCCCGATGTGGGACTCTATCCCAGGACTCCAGGATCATGACCTGAGCTGAAGGCAGATGCTTAACCATCTGAGCCACCCAGGCGCCCCCAACAAAATGTTTTCTTACAGGTTTTTTGTTTGTTTGTTTGGCTGATATATTTTTTTCCTAGCCCAACTGATAGTGTAGCCCTTAGAAAATCCTGGCTTTGGAGCACCTGGGTGGCTCAGTCCATTAAGCATCTGCCTTCATAAGAAAGATGAAACATAAGAAAAAGAACATCACCTTTATATAAAAGACTGCTAGGAACTTAAAATTGTAAGTTCATGAAATGCTGATTTCAGGTGCTGACACCTTAAACATATAAACGTTATTATTTGAAGAAATTAGCTGAAAATAGAGACACAGAGTAGCCTCCTAAGGCAAGAGATACTTCATTAATAAAATTATTGTACAGATTAAATAATTTATGTAAATTCTAAGCATGGTGCTCTGTAGACTCCAAATAATAATCACAGTTACTTTCTCTAGTCCTTTCCCTACTTCCACAAGAATATTATACTGCAAGATGCTGTAAGACAAGAACTTTATAAAATAGAATTCTCAAATATAAACTACCATGCAGGAAAGGATTAACTCAGCAGGCCTTAGTTGCTCAAACCTGCACATTTCCAAGAAACGCCTGTCTTACTTATGTAAATGACCCCAACTAAAAACTCTGGACACCAATGCTCAGGTGAGTTTCCTTGGCTGACCACAGTTTTTCACATGCTATCATACCCGACTCAGGGGAAATTAGGTGATTCCATGCAGTTCCCCTGGGATAGGATACCTGAAACCTTGTGCCTAGTTTCTCCCGGACTCCATCTCATGTTTCTTTGCCTTTGCTGACTTTATTCTGTATTGTTTCATTGTAATAAATAGTAATTATATGTATAACAGTTTTTCTGATTCTTGGGAGTTCTTCTAGTGAGTCATCAACATTGTGAGTGATCTCAAGGATCTCTAACGCAACTACAAAATAGTCTCATATGTTTCTTAAAGTTATGATGACCATGCAGCTCATTTTCCAAATGGATATATTTTTCAGAGTGAAACAAGGCACTATTAACAGCTACACATAGTGCAAAATGGAGGATGAGGGTCAAATCAAGCATTTTTTTAAAGATTGTATTTATTTATTTGAGAGAGAGTGCACATGAGCGGGGGGGAGCAGAGAAGGAGAAGCAGACTCCCCAGTGAATAGGAAGCCCAATGCGGGGCTTGATCCCAGGACCCTAGGACCATGACATGAGCCGAAGGCAGACACCTAACTAACTGAACTACCTAGGTGCCCCACGCACATTTCTATTAAGAACCTTTTATCATAAGTGAAAACAGAGAAAAAAATTCAGTAGGGAATTAGATAACTTGAGGGGAGAGTCAAACTTTGAAGGGCCACTGTGAAGAGTACTCATTGAGTCAAATAGATAAACTCAACTGAAATGCCAAAGAGCAGTCAAGACTTAATTGTATTTATGATCATCAGTTTGGAGTGGGTCACACATGCCCAATAAAGGGAAATTTATTCCAGAGGTCCTCTTTGGTAAAACAACAACAACAACAGCAACAACAACAAAACAAAACAAAGAAAAGGAAAACATCATGAGAATGACTGAATTCTCAATTACCAAATCCTGCCAATCGCCCTCAGATTTTCTTTCAGATCTCTTTCTATGTGTGCATTTTGCATCTTTCCATGTTGGGTCCCTAACACCTTACCAATAATACTTCAATACACCAGAAGTCCAAAGTTCTAATCTAGAATCAAAACCCTTTTATTATTTGTTTTTAATTAAAAAGCAGGGCATGCTCTCATTATATTTACAAAGTAAAAAAAATACATAAAATAATGAATAAATCACTTCTTATACAAAGCCCCCTATTATTTTGCTGCATTTATTTCCATTCTTTTTAAAGTAAATAATATTCATTGTTAACACACACAGTTCTAATTTTTTAATGAGATCATATTCTACAGAAATTTTTATATAATCTTTGTCTTCAATTGATATTTTACTAAAAGCATCTTATCAGCAGATCCTGTGTGCTTTAAAAATATATCCTTTAAATGACTTTATCATATTCCATCATAATGAAACCATCAATTCTTTCATTTTACAGATGAGAAATCTGAAGCTTTGAGAGGTTAAGTGACTTCTCCAAAATCACAGAGGTAGTCGCATTAGATTTAGGATGAAAAAAATTTTTTCTCCAGATTTCTTGTTTAATATTTTCTGACTTCACTTTAATCTGCCCAACATAGTGCTGCTCATTTAATCTTCCTCAAATACTGACCAAATCATATCACCCCCTGCTTTACAGCATTGGCTCCCAACTCCACAGGGAAAAACAAACTCTCACCCTAATTTCAAGACCATTTAAAATCTAGCTTTATAACACCTTCCATCCTATCCAAAACCACTTTATCTCAATCATCTGCTCAAATTTAGCCTGTATTGTTACCCCAGAATACGGCATGCCGATTACAGAATCCAAGACTTATGGACCTTGTTTCCTTCAGCAAGGTGTAATTTTCTTTTCTCTCATATATCCAAATACTAAAATCCTTCAAGGCTCTATTCAAATCCTGTATCCTTCACAAAATCTTTTCAAACTGCTCTAATTTACTCTAATTTTTTAGTCCTCTAAATTATTTTTATATGCATAGTAGAGTGTCTTCCTATTAGATGTAAATTATCTCAATTATTCATTGGCATGTCAATCACCCTGGCAATGCTAAAGAAAAATACTCAACTATACTGACTGGACTTGCTTTAAATTCATGAATGCAAACTTCAGATGGATTCCTTTTTTCAAAAAGTTGTATTGTAGTAAAGTATACATAGCATAATATTAATCATCTTAACCATTCAAAAGCACAATTTGGTATCACTAAATACATTCACAATTTTGTATAACCATCACCACTATATATGCCCAGAACTTTTTAGCATTCTCAACAAAACTCTGCATCCATTAAATAATAATTCTCCCTTCCCCCATACCCCCAACTCTAGTAATCTCTATTCTACTTTTTATGAACTTGCATATTCTAAGTACCTCATATAACTGAAATTGTATAGTATTTTTCCCTCTGTGTCTGGCTTATTTTTCATAAAGCATAGTGTTTTCAAGATCCATTCATGTTGTTCTATATATCAAAATTTCAGTCCCTTTTGTGGCTGACTAATATTTCATTGTACATATATAACACATTCTGTTTATTCATCTGTTGATGGACACTCAGATTGTTTCTACCTTTTTGGCTATGAACATTGGTGTACAAATATCTGTTCATGTCTCTGTATTCAATTCTTCTGGATATATGCCTAAGCGTGAAATTGCTGAGTCATACATTAGTTTTATGTTTAATCATTTGAAAAACCACCAACCTGTTTTCCACAGCAGCTGCACCGTTTTATATTCCTACCATTTGATACACAGGGTTCCAATTTCTGCACATCTTTGTCATTTGCTGTTTTTTAGATTATAGCTATGCTAGAAGGTATGAAGTGGTATTTCATCATGATTTTGATTTTCATTTCCCTACTACAAATGATGCTGAGCATCTTTTCTTCTGCTTATTGGCCATTTATATATCTATATTGGAGAAATGTCTATTTAAGAACTTTGCCCACTTTTTAAAAGATTTTATTTATTTTTGGAGAGAGAGAGTGGGTGAGGGGGGAAGGCAGGGGCAGGGGGAGAGAGAATCCCAAGCAGACTCTGTGCCGAGTGCTGAGCCCAACGCAGGGTTCAATCTCACAACCCTGAGATCATGATCTGAACTGAAACCAAGAGTTGGACCCTCAACCAACTACACCATCCAAGCACCCCAAGAACTTTGCCCATATTTTAAATTGGCTTGTTTATTTTTTGTTATTGTTGAGTCTTAAAATTATATATAAAAATAAATGATTTGCAAATATATATATATGATTTATAAATATTTTCTTCTATTCAGTAGGCTTTTTGCCATCCTAATATATCCTTTGATGTGCAAAAGTTCTAATTTTTGTAAAGATTTTATTTATTTGAGAGAGAGACAGTGACAGAGAGAGAGAGAGAGAGAGAAAAGCACAAGTGTGGGGAGGGGCAGAGGGTGAGGGAGAGGGAGAAGCAGACTCTCCACTGAGGAGGGAGCCCAATGCGGGGCTGATCCCAGGACCCTGAGATCATGACCTGACCCAAAGGCAGACCCCTAGCCGACTGAGCCACCAAGGTGTCCCTAAAAGTTCTTAATTTTAATGAAGTCCATCTATCTTTTTGTTGTTGTTATCTGTGCTTTTGGTGTCATATCCATGACATCATTATGAAATCTGATATAATGAAGATTTTTCTTAATATTTTCTTCTAAGAGTTGTATAAAGCTTTAGCTCTTCTTTACTCTATTATGAATTTTGTATATAGCATAAGTTAAGGGTCCAACTTCATTCTTTTGCATGTGGATGTCCAGTTTTCCCAGCACTGTTTGTTGGAAAGGCTGTCTTTCTCCCATTGAATGGTCTTGGCACTCTTGTGGAAAATCAGTCACATATGGGGGAGAATTTATTTCTGGGCTCTCTATTTTGCTGGTCTAAGTGTCTGTCCATATGCCAGGACCATACTATTTTAATTACTGTAGCTTTGTTGTAAGCTTCAAAGTGAAGATATGAGTCCTCCAACATTATTCTTTTTCAAGGTCGTTTTGGCTATTTGGGGGCCCTTGCCATTCCTTCTGAATCGAGAATTGGCTTTACCATTTCTGCAAAAGAAGCTGTTAGAATTTTGATACAGATTGTGTTAAGTCTGTAGATCATTTTTAATAGCATTGATATCTTAACAATATTAAGCTTTCCTATTCATGAACACAGGTGAAAGTTTAAGGTCTTCTCAGGTCTTTTCTGATCCAGAATCTTTTTCTGGGCATGCCCAGTGACATACTAAATCCACTGTATGTGTGGCTATTTTTGAATATCCAAAAGATAACCAGGTACTGTCCTTTTAAATATCCTGCAAGCTGCTTTAGCCAGTAGAGATTAAAACAATTGTGACTTGCCTTTTGCCCCAAAATGATCTGGAACAGCAAAATGCAATCAGAACACAGAGCCCCAATATTGGAAACACAAGGGCCTTATTGCCCACCCTGGCTCCAGCAAGCCAAGCCAGAAATATGGGTTGTCATTTCCACAGCTGCCTGCCATGGAGCAGGGTGGAGGATTGGGTAGTCACTATACACTGAAGGCTGAAATGGGCAGATATTAACAAATCACCAGCCAAGCTTTCCACTAGGTGATGCAGTGTTCAAATAGACTCCAGAGTTCCAAAAAATGCACTTCAGTTTGTGCCAGAACAACTGTTTTCTATGTGTAGAGACAAATTCCTGACACTTTCTACTCCACTACCTTCCCTGACTTCACACCCCATCAGATGGGTTCTTAATCCCCAAATTTATGTATCTACCCCAATTTCTCTCCCAATCCCCAGACTCATGTATATAATTCCCATCTCTATGAACTCTTAATGCTGCCACTCAATAATACTATTTCTTTCTGATCTATGTAGTCTCCCACTCCTAAATGACTATTTCACAACTTCTCTTTTCAGTCACTCAATAAATCTTCACTCTCTGCCAATTAGAGTACTTTCTATACCTCACTGAGAAAATAAGGCAATCAGAGATTTCCACTGACCCCCATTACTATCTGCCCAATTTACCAGCATCTTGCATATACATCCTATTCTCCCCTGACTGTTATCATAGATCCAAACTGTTACGGAGGTCAAATAAAAAAAAAACTATTTTAAAAAAGGAGGGAAGGTTAATCAAAGGTTTCTGCTTATCTTCAAAATTCAACAATCATTTTTTTTGTGGCAAGTTCTGGGGAGAAAGGGTATACTCTTCCACTTTTATTATTTTTATTTATCTAATAAATACTTAACAAATATGAGTCTTTACTTATATATAACAAATTTTTATTTTTTTAATTTTTTGAAGATTTATTTGTTTTAGAGAGAAAGAGAGAGCATATGCACTCAAGTTGGGGGAGAGGCAGAAGGAGAGAATCTTTAAGCAGACCCCCCACTGAGCATGGAGCCCCATGAGGGGCTCAATCCCACAACCCATGAGATCATGACCTTGGCCCAAACCAAGAGTCAGATGCTTAATGGACTAAGCCACCCAGGTGCTCCTATAAATTTTTAAAATTTAACAGAGAATGGTACACCATGTCTATTAGTAATTCAAGCATGTCCTCTAACAATATACTTATAACTGCAATCAGTCTAATATATAAAACCCTGAAATACATTCTATCTGAATTACTGGTTTGTGGAAAGCAGCATAATAGTTCAAAGGGAGAAGATTGTGCTCATACTGCATACTCTAGTATTCTTTTCTATTGTAAGGATTTATCAGTATCTTCTCTACAACCAAGTAATCTTTATTTACTCTGACATAAGCCTATTTTCCATGGACATACTGTCTTTTCTTTTCCCTAGTATTATAAATTGTCTACTTCCTTAAAAAAATATGCTTTATATTGCCTTCATTTCTCTTCATCTTTATTTTCTATGTTCATAAAATATTTGGCTTTTTAAGGGCGCCTGGGTGGCTCAGTTGGTTAAGCGACTGCCTTCGGCTCAGGTCATGATCCTGGAGTCCCGGAATCGAGTCCCACATTGGGCTCCCTGCTCAGCGGGGAGTCTGCTTCTCCCTCTGACCCTTCCCTCTTTCATGCTCTCTCTCTCTCTCATTCTCTCTCTCAAATAAATAAAAAAATAAAATCTTTAAAAAAAAGAATAGACTGGTACTGTATGTGTATCTAAATTTGACCGATACTTTCTTAAACAATGAGATCAGCTAAAACTTTATATTAATTTATATTTACTGGGCTCCCTGAATAACTGCAGACTGGTCAAAAGCTCTATGTTTGTATTCTTAGAAGATGATTCTCCATGAAAGATCTATGAAATCCATCCTATTTTTATAGGTTCCTATCTCTATTCCATGCCATGTTTTTTGGCTTTAAATGTTATAAAGTCCTTGGATAAAGTCTTAGGAAACAGAGCCTGGTGAGAGATACTCTACAGATGTAAAATAAATATTCATGATACCTGGTGTAGAATTCACATGACCAATAAAAAACTTCGACCATGACATGAGTTTGTCCTTCAAATCTGTGGTTCCAGTTGGACCAACGAACATTGTCTGAGTATATTTCTGATTTTTCTAATCATAATTTTTTCTCTTTCTCATCTTCACTCTCTCTTCTCTGTTTTTTTTAATTCTTAAAAAAATCTCTCTCTCCTTCTGCTCTCCCCACAAGAGTTATTTCAAATCTCCCCACTTGTTGAAGACTTGAATGAATTACAGGATGTCATGTTCTGCTTTGGCATATTGTGATGTTTTAAATTAAGAAATCATTAGATAGACAAAATTATAAAAAGTACAAGAAGTATTCCCTTCTGCATTCTTTATAGATTGTTCTAGTTCCCTGTACCTTTCAGAAAATGATTTTGCCTTATATTTTGAGGAGAAGTTCTTAGAAAGAATTCCTGCAATTCCTTGTTCCCTCCACTCGGTCCGAGAAGCATAGGAGCATTTCCACTGTTTCTGTTTTCCTCATTTTAATTTCAGTAGAATAAAACTGTAGACCATCAGAAAAAAGTTAAAAATATGTTTTTAACTTTACATATATATGGCTACATTTCTATGTGCTTATCATATTGCCCCTCAGTTCTATTATCCTATCCTCTTTAGGTAGATGCACTCCGCTTTGCTCTTGCAAAGGGCTAGAAAATAATCAAGGCATCAAGCTTATTACTATTCACTGTAACCCAAACCAGTAATTTGTAAGAGCCACTATAAGAATGTACCCTACCATTTCAAAGCCCCTGGACCTTCCTCCAAGAATTGAAAACACCAAATGAAAGATGTGAGAACATGACTTCACAGATATTCTTTATTTACACTGACTACAGCCATCGCACATGTAGTATCCATGAAGTTGAATACTCAATACAGGCTTTTATTTATAATTCAAATCCATCTCTTCATTATCTCATACTTTCATCTTTTCTTCATAAAAAAAATCCTTTGAAAACTCCCTGACCTCCCCCTAAAATGAAGTTAATTATATCACAAGCAGCTCTTCTCCTAATTAAGCTTACTCTAACCACAAATGCATTTTCTCATTATCACTAACACTAGGATAAGGTCCTCTGGTTGACAATTAGGTGAATGCTCTGCTCCATGAGATGGACTCCCAAGTCTAATATGGATTTAACTCAGGTTTGTGGTTACAAGAAAGTTAACCCTTTGCAAAGTAAGTTTTTCTGAAAATATTCTTTGTGATAGTCAACACCTTCCAGAATTCAGTGAGTTAATCCTTTCTATTTTTGCTCCTAAACTTGATAGATAGATGATAGATAGATAGATAGATAGGTAGATAGATAGATAGATAAATAGATAGACCCCTAATACAAAACAATAGATGTCCTTCCGATTAGTATTAATAATACATACATTGAGACTAAACCTTCCATTAGTTTAAAAATATCAAATTTCCAAACACATGTATTTATGCATTATTAGTGGTCAGTGAGTTCATCCTGTCTCAGTGGAGTGTGTTTTCCTTGCCATTTTCTTGTACATATTCAATAGGGGTGTAGACAGAGGTCAATAAGTTTAATAAGTTATGAGATTAACAACTAAATCATTGGTGTTATACCAGCCCAATTTACCATATGAAATTAAGAGCAAGAAACTTAATTTCTCTGATAACTTCAGTGAAGAAAAAAATCTACAAGTTGTTGGTAAATGTTGCTAAATGAGATAAATGACACGAGACCAGCCCTACAAATATTTAAATAATTTTAATTAAAATTATTACAGTCATTATTTTCATATGTTATTTGTTGGTGTCAGCCTAGACTTTAGGGGTTTGGAATTACTGGCCTTCCGTCTTTTTAATGAGAAGTAAAATGGTATATTAAAAGGTATAGCATATATTTCATGGAAGAATGGTTTTAGTTTATCAAAGCATCTCAGAAAGCCATTTGTGTGAGAATAGGGAGGCCCTGGAGGGCTATCTGAAAGGAAAGTATTTTTTTAAAAAAAGGAGATAAAAGACTCTATGAGAAAATGAAAGGTGTTTGGTTTTATTTTGCTCTGGCTTTCTAAACAGGAAAGAGATGAAGAACCCAATAAATTAAGGAGACAAGGAAATCATAGATGGGAAAACAGAAAAAGGATTTAGCAAGATGGCAGAAAGCTGGGAATAATATACCTACAAGGGACACTGTAAAAGATTTAGGAAAAATGGATGTTATATTTAATTTTAAACTGTTTGCTGATGAGAAAAACAAAATACACTGGACAGTGAAAGAGGTATTTTATTCAGGCTATTGCAAAGAGGATGTCATATGAGAAATGTCTCAAAGAAAAGGAAGGGGGCCTGAAGTTTTATGGCCTAGCCATAGGTAAACAAGAGTCATTTACTAGTTTTAAGGGAGTCATGAGAAAGGATGGAGGTTAGTCTTTTATCAGAGGATATGAGGGCAGGGTGGTCCTTTGCCATTAGCCTTTACCCAGAACACAAAAGCGTGAAGGATTTCTTAATCTTCACTGCTTACTCAGAATAATAGGACTAAAAAAAAAAAAAAAGAGAGAGAGAGAGAAAAGAAAAAAAGGTCAAAATTGTCACTATTCTCTAAAATAATCACCTTTTTTTTACCACCTACCTTTAGTAAAGTCTACTGTGTATAGTACTTTTCTTTCAAGGAATGAAAGAGAGTTGAATTTTGTTTTAGATGGAGTAGAGATAAGAAAAGAATACAGGTGGTGAGATATAAAGTGATGATCAATGATCGAGTGGCAAAAGGAAATTAAAACAAGAGGTGGTGAGAAGGAAGTCACCAAGAATCTTCAGCACTACTGCATGGTCAGGGAGTAAGGGGTTGTATTTTTAATGTATGTAATAAGATTGGAGGATTTCCTGATTCCCCGATAGTTAATATTTGGGCTATTCAAATAAAACCAGAAAAATAAGGTGCCCATAACGAAATATAATAATATTTAATATTGCCAGCAAAATACTTGTTTGCTGACGTTTCAGGAACTTGTTTCCTGGACTTTCAGATAAGGTCTAAAGATGTACCACAAGAAGGGATGCTGTGTTCCTTTATCTACCCATGTAATAAGCCAGAGAGTTTTGGAAGATGCCAGATATTCTAGGGATTATAGATATCTGAACTATTGCAAGAGCCTCCTACTTGTCAGTCTGCTTCCACTGTTCTTTTCAATCCGTTCTCAACACTAGCACAAGTTTTCTCAAGGATGAATCTGATGTATTACTTCCCGATTTAACAGCCTCTGACAGCATACCAAGATTGTTCATGATTTAACTCAACATAGTTATATTCTCAAATTCTGCTACTCTTACCACCACCAGCCACATTGTATTACTTGCTTTCATGTTCATCTACTGATCTTCATATATCTAAACATAACTGATTATTCCTAAGTCTTTGTTTCCAATGTATTCTATTAGAGAACTTAACACAATAAAGTCTTAGCTACTGAAGTTCAGACCGTAATAAAAGCGCAAGGGCAGGAACTAAGGTTTGGGTGTTATGTACCCACCCCATACTATATACCCTGCCCAGACCCTAGCTCTATATGGGTGTTCAATAAGTGTTTTTAAATTAATGTCCAAGGTGCTATAAGTATCTCCACCCTGGTAAGTAAATCAGCCAAAGCCAAGTCCATGTCTAAATATATGTCTTATTTGGAAGGTCGTGAATTTTACATGGTACACGTGGCAAAATATGATGACATTTCAAGGATGATAGAGAGACAAATAAGCTTGAAACAGTGGGTTGAACTATAGGGTCTTCAAATTTTCTTACAACCTTGTGAGTAAACAGTTTTATGGTTAATATGTTAAGAGTGGAAATAAAAGAGATTCAGAAAGAAAATATAGTACTAAACATCTAAAGATGGTCATATTGGGAAAAAAATACTCTAACCCAGGTCCTCACTGTCTCTATATATGCCTCATTAGCAAGAGTCAGTGTATCAGTTTCCTATTACTATTGTAACAAACTGTCACAAATATAGTGGCTTAAAATAATACAAATTTATTATCTTATAGCTCTGGAGGTCAGAAACTAAACTGGGTCTCACTGGTCTAAAACCAAGGTGTGTGCAAAGCTGCATTCCTTTCTGGAAGCATGAGGGAAGAACACATTCTTTTGCCTTTTCTATCTTCTTGAGGTCACCCACATTCCCTGACTCACCACCTCTTCAATCTTCAAAGTCAGCAATGGCAGGTTGAATCTTTCTCATAATATATCATTCTGACTCTGTTTTCCTCTTTCACTTATCTAAGGATGCTTCTGATTACACTGAACCCTCTTTAAAAATCCAGAATAGTCTCCTTATCTCAAAATCAGTTGGTTAGCAACCTTTACCTTAATTATCCCTGCCATATATTATGGGTTGAATTGTGTCCCCCAAAAGGTGTGTTGAGGTTTCAACTCCTAATACTTCACAATGTGACCTTATTTGGAAATAGGGTTGTTGCAGATTACATAAAATGAGTTCATTTTGGAGTACTGTGGGCTCTTAATCCAATATGACTGGTGTTCCTATAAATAAAAGGAGACAGACACACAGGAGGAAAAGGGCCATGTGATGATATAGGCAGATATTGGAGTGATACATCTACAAGCCAAGGAACGCTAAGTATTGCCAGCAAACACCAGAAGCTAGACGAGGCAACGTAGGATTCTCTTCTTCAGGTTTCAAATGGAACATGGCCCCCTGCTGACACCTTCATAGGAACGTCTTGTCTCCATAGCTGTGAAACAATTTCTGTTGTTTTAAGCCATCCAGTTTGGGGTAATTTGTTATGGCAGCCCTAGCAAACTAATATACCATGTAAAAGAACATATTCATAGGATCTGAGAATTAGGACATGGACATCTTCATAGGGCCATTATTCTGTCTACCACAGTCAATGGGGAAATGATAAAAAATAGAAGACATTTGTCCTCCAATTAAGAAAAAATTAGATAAATCTCTTTTTGGAAAAATGGAAATGATCATCTTTTTTTCCTTCTATTTTACACAGTATCCTGAAGGCTTTTATCTGCTTGCAACTTCTATTAAGAATTACAGATCACTTAGCAGCAATTTTTAACCACTGCTTTTTCTACTGATTTTAATATTAAGTGAATTAATTGCTTACTTAATATATATGGCTACTCTAAGTTCAGTTCAGGAAAACATATAATTTAAATAAAAAATGAGTAGCCCAAACATAGACTAGTCACTATGACATAGCCTAAATAGACTGGGGAAAAAATCTGTACCTGCTCAGTGTCCTTCAGTATTATAAAAAGGACAAAAAATTCTGCTGTAAATTTTTAGAGGTTATTTTTTAAATTTTACTTTATTGTGGTAAGAACACTTAACATTTTTAATCAGGCTATTTATTCATTTATCTATTAATGCTATTGAGTTCTAAGAATTCCTTATATGTTAAGAGATCAACTCTCTTAACAATTTTTTAAGTGTTCATTACTTTGACTGCAGGTACAATGTTGTATAGCAGATCCCTATAGTTTATTCATCTTGCTCAACTGAAACTTTATGCCACTGATTAGTATTTTCCCCATTTTCCCTCCCCCCAGTCCCTGGAAACCACCATTCCATGCTGATCGTATGAATTTGGCTATTTGAGACACTTGTATAAATGAGAACACTCAGTACTTATCTTTCTGTGATGGTTTATTTCACTTCATATAATGCCAACAAGTTTCACCCATGTTGTCTCACATTGCAGAATTTATTTCTTAAGGTTGAATAGTATTCCATTGTATGTATAACCACATTTTCATTATTCATTCCTCTGTCATTGAACATTTAGTTTGATTCCACATCTTGGCTATTTTTAATAGTTATTCAATAAACATGGAAGTGCTAATATCTCTTCAAGACTCCGATTTTAATTTTTTTAGATAAATACTTAGAAGTGGAATTACTGGCTCCCAGGGTAGTTCTACTTTTAATTATTTGAGGAACCTCCATATCATTTTCAATAGCAGCTGTACCACTTTGTGTTCCCACCAACAGTGTACAAGAATTCTAATTTTGCCACATCTTCACCAACATTTGTTTTCTTTGTTTTTTTGATAATAGCCATCCTGACAGGTGTGAGTTGGTATCTCATTATGGTTTTGATTTGTATTTCTTTGATGATTAGTGATGCTAAGCATTTTTTCATATACCAATTGGCCATTTGCATGTCTTCTTTGGGGCAATATCTATTCAAGTCCTTAGCCCATTTTTAATCAGGCTATTTATTCATTTACCTATTAATGCTATTGAGTTCTAAGAATTCCTTATATATTTGAGACTAATACTTTATTAGATATATGCTTTGCAAATATTTCCCCCTATTCCATAGGTTGACTTTTCACCGTTTGTTATGCAGAAGTTTCAGAGCTTTTAAAGACATTTAAATCTGTATTCGGCACAGCTAGTGTTTAAAACCCTTTTAAGGGTTACAAGATTTCATTCCTTTTTTAAAATTTTTAAATATATATATATATATATATATATATATATATATATAGGAAATTTAAATACTTCCAAAGATCTTTTAACCTTACAAAAGCAAAATGACTCATTTTGCATTTTTTCATTCTGCCAGATTTATCTTCCTACTTAATAGAGTAGGATTTGTCTTTTGAGATAAGGCACATTCTGTGCTGTTCCCTATGACCAATCTTTATAGGAACATCAGGTTCAGACCTATTCTGCCCATATAACCAGAGGCTGATAATGGGGCGGGGCAGGGGGGAACAGGAGAATGTGAATGGGGACAGGTAAAAGAATGAGAGCTTTTCGCCTAATAGGAAGTTTTCTCCTCAGAAAAGGAATTTCATTTGCCTTACAGATATGAACCATTAACAGATATGAACACTTAATTCAATTGTGAAGAGCATGTAGCTAAAATGCCTGAGGGGGGAGAAAAAGTATGGAGAGAAAATCTTATATTACAATAGCAATGGAAAAGAAAATCAAAGATACTATCTTATTTGAAAAATATTTTACATTAAATACAAGACCAAATACATAGTTGAAGTATTCCAAATTAAAAACAATATGTACCAGAAGACAAAAAAACAAAAAAAACAAAAATAGAACAAGTCATTCAAGAACTCTTCAAATTCTTGTGAAATATTTTCATTTCCTTAGCTAACAAAATCAGATTCTGAAAAGATATTATTCCTAAAATCATATGGCTAAAAGAAAACAATGCATTCCAGCTTTTGCATAAATGTTAATAATTTCTTTTCTCTCATATTCAAAGCATCCTGATTAAATCTTGCCCATGTTCTCTCAATCCTGATTCTCAGAGGACCTAACTATAAATATAATAATCTATGTAATATTTTCAAAAAGGAAAACTGGACAAAAATCGTAATACTAGAAAATAATAAGAGCCCTCTATCCCAAGAATGAAATAAAGACTGGCAGACTGGCATGTAGTTATCTATATACTGTTAGTTACTTGTATAGCATATAGGTGGTAAGTGGTAAATTTAAACGTGGTGCCTTAAATTACCTGAATCTTGGATTTTAAAAGGCAAGAGACTAATACTAGACTACAATTCTGTAAAGCAAAGAATGATTTAAATTCAATGGCAAGGATTTTAAAATAAAGTTTTTGAGTATATTTAAATGTCAATTAACTCTACATATTTCTATTTCTTGATTTCAGGCAAAAGCTTTATGAGATGGCATGTAACTAAAGACAAATAGGGAACCTATAAATAGGCTGACCAAATGTCCAGTTTGACCAGTACAATCTTATCTTATGGCAGTTGTCTGAACTTTTTTAATAGAACCTCTTTCATCACAGGATACAAATCAATGTACAGAAATCTGTTACATTTCTATACACTAAAAATGAAGCAGGAGAAAAAGAAATTAAGAAGATAATCCCATTTATAACTGCATCAAAAAGAATAAAATATCTAGGAATAAACTTAACTATAGATAGGAAAGACTTATATTCTAAAAACTATAAAACACTGATGAAAGAAATTGAAGATGACACAAATGGAAAGATATTCTATGTTCATAGATTTGAAGAACAAATATTGTTAAAATTTCTATATGACCCAAAGAAATCTATACATTTAATTCAATCTTTATCAAAATATCATCAGCAGTCTTCACAGAACTAGAAAAAACAATCCTAAAATTTGTATGGAACCATAAGAGACCCAAAATAGCCAAAGCAATCTTGAAAAAGAAAAACAAAACTGGAGGTATCTCAATTCCAGACTTCAAGTTACATTGCAAAGCTGTAGTAAAAAGAAAATAGTATGGTACTGGCACAAAAAATAGATACAAAGATCAATGGGATAGGATAGAAAGCCCAGAAATAAACCCATAATTATATGGTCAATTAATCTTCAATAAGGGAGGCAAGAATATGCAAGGGAAAAAAGAGTCTCTTCAACAAAGAGTGTTGAGAAAACTGGACAGCTACGTGCAAAAGAATGACACTAGAACAGTTTCTTATACCATACTCAAAAAATAAACTCAAAATAGATTAAGCACCATGGTACCTGGGTGGCTTCTGTTCAGGTTCTGCCTTCGGTTCAGGTCATGATCCCAGGGTCGTGGGACGGAGCCCTGCAGTGGGCTCCCTGCTCAGTGGGGAGTCTGCTTCTCCTTCTCCCTCTACCCTTCCCCCCTACTCATGCCCTCTCTCTCTCTCGCTCACTCTCTCTCTAATAAATAAATAAAATCTTTAAAAAAATGGATTAAGGACCTAAATATAAGACCTGAAACCATAAATACATTAGAAAAGAACATTGGCAGTAATGTCTCTGGTATCACCGTAGCAATGTTTTTCTAGATATGTCTCTTAAGACAAGGGAAACAAAAGCAAAAATAAACTATTGGGACTACATCAAAATAAGAAGCTTCTGCAGAGTGAAGGGAACAAACAACAAAACTAAAAGACAAGCTACTAAATGGGAGAAGATATTTGCAAATGACATAGCTGATAAAGGGTTAGTATCCAAAGTATATAAAGAATTGATTCAACTCAACACCCAAATAACAAATAATCCAAGTAAAAAATGGGCAGGAGATATGAATAGACATTTTTCCAAAGACATACATATGGCCAAAAGGCACATGAAAAGATGCTTAACATCACTCATCATCAGGGAAATACAAATCAAAACTACAATGAGATTATCACCTCACACCTGTCAGAATGGCTAAAGTAAAAAACTCAAGACAAAATTGTTGGCAAGGATGTGGAGAAAAAGGAACCCTTGTGCACTGTTGGTGGGAATGCAAACTGGTACAGCCACTGTGGAAAACAGTATGAAGGTTTCTCAAAAAATTAAAAATAGAATAACCATATATGATCAAGTAATTCCACTACTGGGTATTTACCCAAAGGATACAAAAATACTAATTTGCAAAGATATATGTACCCCTATGTTTATTTCAGCATTATTTACAATAGCCAAATTATGAAAGCAAACTGAGTGTCCATCAATAGATGAATGGATAAAGAAGATGTAGTATATATATATGTATACACACACACACACACACACACACACACACACACACACACATTATGGAATATTATTCAGCCATAACAAAGAATGTAATCCTGCCATTTATAATGACATGTATGGATCTAGAGAGTATAATGCTAAGCAAAATAAGCCAGTCAGAGAAAGACAAATACTATATGATTTTATTCATATGTAGAAATTAAGAAAGAAAACAAATGAACAAAGGAAAAAATAGAGAGACAAACCAAAAAACAGAATCTTAACTATAGAGAACAAACAGAAGGTTACCAGAGGAGAGGTGAGTAGGTGGTTGGGTGAAATAGGTGATGGGGATTAAGGAGTGCTCTTGTTGTGATGAGTACCAAGTAATATGGGATTGTTGAATTGCTGTATTATACACCTGAAACTAATATAACACTATATGTTAATTACACTGGAATTAAAATTTTTAAAATACAAAATAAAAATAAGGTATTCCATGTAGATGTATACCAAAAAAAAGGAAGAAAGAATGAAAAAAAAAAGAGCCCTTTTCACTCTCAAAGGCCTTTTACATAGTCACTCTATCCAAAAGAATGAAATCAAGATGGCTAAGCCTGAAATTACCTTCTAAAGTTATACCTTCTAAAGATGTTTTAAGTTACATTTATAATTTAAAAAATAAAAAATATGTACATAAGATAAACACATTATTTACATCTAGTAATTTATTGATAATATATCAGAACTAACTGGTAGCAGAGCCCTCCCCAGTAAGTTGGCTCGAACTCTAAGCTAGCTTTCTTATCTCAGCTTGGGATATTTCAGTTAATTGAAAAGGGCAAGAAAAGATTGAAAATAAGGGGAATAAAAATCCAAACGGTAGGGGCGCCTGGGTGGCATAGTCAGTTAAGCGTCCCACTCTTAGTTTCAGCTCAGGTTGTGATCTCAGGGTTGTGAGATCAAGCCCCACGTCAGGCTCCACATTCAGCATGGAAAATGCTTAAGACTCTCTCTCCTTCTTCCTCTCCTCCTCTCCTCCCCTTTCTTTCTCTAAAATAAATAAGTAAATTTAAAAGAAAATAAACAAGAAATCCAAATGGCAATACACCTATATGCTTGGAAATCCAAATTTAAGAAATTCAAGTCTACTGGTTTGGATGTAGTATAGCAAAAGAAAGTGAGGCAACTTGAAATGTAGATTATGGGAGCATTACTGGATTTATGAGGAAATGTAAAGAATGTGAGAGTTGGAGGAAGAGGAAATGGTTTAAAGCGACTCCAATTATTTTTTCTAATTGGAAGAGGGTAAATTCTATAAACAACAAATCAGCACTCTTCAGTTTGCTAATCTGTGGAACAGTGAGCCACAAATATAGCCTATCTAGACTTTACCAAGGTATTTAAATAATGTCTTTCATTGTATCAACACACAAAAAGTAGATTTTTTTCTCTCTGAGTATACTTACTTCACATTTGGCTATTCTATATACTACACTGTACTCTCATAAAAGTCAACCCAGACAAAAGCATATTATTCCAGGCAGTTATTTAGACAAAGTCAGGTTACATTCAACATTCAGCCTTCACTCTGACCTCAGTTGTTGTTTGTTTGTTTGTTTGTTTGTTTTTAATTCCCTCAGGAATGAATATTTCTTCAAGCTCATTTGATCTTTGCTTTTATTGCTTTTTGAACTCAGCCTCAAAATTCATTTCAGGGTCTTGTTTACCCTAACAGTTATTTCTAGCATTCTAGAGAGAGGCACTCCCTCTTCAACCTCCAAGATCATGGAGTGAACCCAAGACCAACCACCAGGATGGGGAATGTGCTCCATAGGATATTATGCAAATGTTACTGATCAATTATCAGCATCAATCAGTGTGGATATTTCTGTTGACTTTCTTGAAACTGTGTTCAACATGTTTTTATCTTTATCTTAGATGATGATACTGAAGTCACATTTTTCATTGCCTAATATATTGAGTTTAAACATTTTTAAGATGGTGTGCAAGGCCTGCATGATTTGGCCCAAGCCCACTTATTCATCCTTGTTTTGTACCACCCTTTCCTACTCTCCCTTTTAGCCACACTTCCTTTTTTTTCAGTTCTTTGAATGTGCTATGCTGAGTCATAGAACATAGTGGTATCTGCCTAGAATACCCTTCAAGCCCAACTTGCCACCTCCAGACTATAAGACACACTAGGCTGTATGAATTTTGCACAGTACTATATCTGCCACATTCAGCACAGTGGCCTAATACAGAGCAAATACACTGTAAATAATTGGGTTTTTTTTGTAGATTAAAGGATACAAGGCTGGAAAGATAGAGAATATGTTCAAGGAGAGAATTAGTGCCCAAAATATTCTTGGCAAACCAGAAAGGTAAGCTACATCCAGACCCAGGGGTGCTAGACAGTAAGTGGTAAATTTAAATATATCACCTATCTTCCAATACTAAGACTACGCAGGGCCTTGTCACAGTCTCCAAATTAGTTTTATTATTTTAAGTGCTGATACTCTGTTATAATTCTCAGATTTCATCCCATGCTTGTGTTGAATTGAATTAGCATGGAGAATATAGCTAACATGTAATTACATGGTACATAGACCAGGAATTTTTAAGAATAGTCATAAGGACTAGCCATGATCAATAAATAACAGAAGTCTATTCAATGTGATTGCTAAACAGATACTGCAATCTTGGACTGAATTAACAATGTAGAATCTAGAACAAGAACAATAGGACTATTCAAAACTGCTCAGAACACTCCTGGTATACTGTCAAATCTTGGGAACTTCACTTTAAATGACATACTGAGAAAGACAGGACATGTTGACGCTGTTCCAGATTGTATTACTGTTCTTAATTGTTTGTTGTCCTTCCTGTAAGAGGCTTGTAGATCCCTGCCCTTTGCTATGTGACTTAGAGTGCGTCCCAGCGAGAGATTTAAATTTTCCTACCCCATCTAAGTTACATTTGGATGTGTGACTTGCTTTAGCTAAAAAAAAAAAAAGAGTCAAAGTAAAATATATGTGTAAAATATGAATAAAAGATACATGCCACTTCTGAGCAAATTTTACACCTTTTCCTCTATTAAAAGATTGGCATAACTTAGAGGCTGCTCCTTCACCCAAAGTTCTAAAATGAAGATATATGGAGAAGAACTTTAGCAAATTCAGAACTGATCTATTACGTGAGCGAGAATTAAACATTTATTGCTGTAACCACTAAAATTATAGAGTTGTTTACTACCACAGCAAAGCCTAGAGAAAGTTAACTAATAGTGTCAGGCAATCTGAATAATTAAAAACTTTGAGACCAGGGGTGCCTGGGCAGCTCAGTCATTAAGCATCTGCCTTCAGCTCAGGTCATGTTCCCAGAGTCCTGGGATCGAGCCCCACATCAGGCTCCCTGCTCAGCAGGAAGCCTTTCTTCTCCTTCTCCCACTGCCCCTGCTTGTGTTCCCTCTCTTGCTATGTCTCTATCTGTCAAATAAATAAATGAATAAAATCTTTAAAAAAAAACAACAACAACTTTGAGACCATTTCATATTAGGAATAGCTGAAGACACTGAGATGTTCCATTTGTTGAAGAAAACAAATGTAGAGGGACATTGTAGCCATCTAGACATTTAATGAGTGGTCAAATATGAGAGTAGCAGAACTGGTTTGAGTATTCTTACTGGACCAAATTAGGATCAATAACTGGGAGCTTTAGGGAAAACCATTTCAGCTCAGTATTAGAATTTGCTACTTGCATAGGTGGTCAAAAGTGAAATTTGCAGTTTTAGAATGCTTGTTTCCTGACATTGGCAAGTTCAAATAGCTCAATACATTTAGTTGGAATATTTTAAAAGAATTCAAATGTTGCTTGACTTCATAAATTATATAGCCTCTTTATAAAACAAAACGCAAAATTTATAACAAAATACAGGAGACTTGAACCCACTTTTCTCCAAAGACTCATTGTCCATTATATGTTGGCTTTCTTCCCCTCATTCTGTTCTTGTTTAATCATTATAAACACTAATTGGTAAAGAAAGAAATATTTCTTTAAAATAAGTCATATGCTTCCAAATTAACAGTCTAAGATGGGGTATAGCAGTCAAATTGAGAAAGTGATATCATTCATAAGATTTAGATTAAATATTTAAAATAAAGTAATTGAATTTTAAATTAAAATAGGAAATCACAAATACAAAATTGCTTTTGTTTTGTTCCTAAATATTATTCAAAAATAAAAGTCTCACAAATGAATACACATAGATTTATAAAATGTTCTCCATTTGCTATATGCAGAATATGATTTCTACTTCACTTATGAGTCTATGGTGTATTTATAAGCATTACTATGACAACTAATAGGACATTTGACGATTTTAATTTTCCAATCCAATATAGGATTTGTTGAATTAAAGAATTTAATATCAAAATTAACCAACTCTTATTTAAAAATTAATGAATTACATCTTCAGAAGAATGTTCATGCTTGCTTTTATAAGAAAAATAACTATCAAATAAGTTCTTCTTTGGTACTTATTTTTGTCATACAAATAAAGTCAATGCCATCTTAAATAATTAACATGTTAAATTATGGCTGCCAACATCTGTTTCTTCTATCTCTTCTAATTAGTTTTTCATATTTATTTTTATTTATCATAGGCTAATGTTCAATTTTATCACACATTGTAATTTTTTTCAAATAGGTACTACACAGTCAATATTCATTAAATTTCAATAATACAAAATAACTATAAAAATCAGTATCTTAACAGTATGAAAAATATCTCACTGTCACATCTTAAAACTCAAAATATTCAACATTAGTAATTATAACACATTTTAGACACACAAAATTTTCTTTTGGCCTCAAATTTAGAAGCTCAGTGATGTAAATGAAACTCAGCTGTTGATAATCTGAGAAAGAGACTTTAAAGTGTTTGTTCCATTACCAATTACATTTGTCTTTTTCTTCTATTAAAATTTTGACTAAAAACCAAGTGCAATGCATTCTTTTCATTGGTTTTTCCATTTTTTAACCTATAAAAAAACCACAAAGGAGTGCAACAAACCAGGCAAAGTTTGGTTTCATTTTCCCTTCTCCTAGTTATTTTTTTAAGTTTTATCTATTCTCTATTCTTGATGATTCATTTGGTAGTAAAAAAATTTTAGAAGATTCTGAGTTATCTCTGACAAACATGACATCATGTTTCAATAATAAATTGTAGCTTCTATTAGAATTTGAATTTCATAGTATTTGCTATGCTTAATTACAAAAGGAAATAAATCTTACAGAATTTGTCTCCATGTAGTTTGTTATTCATATTTAACATTTATAAAATTGCAATTTTTGAAGCAATTTTCCCCCCAAAAAAATCTCCTTCGTCTACAAAATTAAGAGGTGGCTTTACATAATATTCATATTTTTCATATTATATATCCACAAAAGAGCTAGTTTGATTTGGCCTTTTCCTAGAAAACTGGCATTTTAGAGAAAACAAAAAATGATTGAAATTTAAGAGGTTAAGAATGAGTCAGGTGGTGAGAAGAGAAAATCAGAAATAATGAAGGAAAAAATAGAAGCAACCCTTTGATTCCAGGCACATACAAATGACTTGGTAAAACAATGACAATTTTAAAGACACAATGCAAACAAAGGCTTGAAATGGGTGGGTGTGCGCAGTGAGGCTTGCTCTCTTCCACCTTTGCCAATGACAGAACATGCCTAGATCAGCCTGCTGGAAAATGAGAGCCACATGGAGCACATCTAAGTTGCCGCAGTTGCCCCAACAATGGCTAGTCTCAATCGAGTCAATAATCACCTGACTACCAGACATATAGCAAACAAGCCCAGCCAAGATAAGTTGAGCCTCCTTGTCAACCCTAGCTGTCCCTGGAGCAGTAACAGTTGCCACCCAACTTTAGGGTCCTTTTTACAGAGTATAAGTAAAAAAAAATAATACCAGATCGTTTGTAATTATTAGGTGCAAATTTTGGATATACTGACAATTGGTACCCTAACTAGAATAAAATAAACCTAATATAATGTTTGAGCATATCCATTTGTATACATATTAGAAATTCTGAGAAATAACATGAAAATCATGCATGGGCTTTGATTACAGATAAGCTTGAATTTAAATCCTGTCTCCACTATTTATTACTATTTGTTTATTATTATTATTATTATTATTAGCTATTTATTATTGTTGTGGGAAAATAAGTTAAATTTTTTGAGCTCCAGTTTTCCTCTGTAAAGTGAGATTTGATATTATACCATAAAACTAATACTGAGGCTTGAATGGACTATTGTAGGAAACCAATTTATTCATTAATTATTTCATTGGTTCATTTGTTCAACCAGTAGTTACTGAGCATCTATCATATGCCAGGCACCATTTTAGGTGCTAGGATACAGCAGTAAACTAACTGTTGTCATTACAGAGTTGATGTTCTGGGGTAGCAAACTGATAATAAGCAATGAATATGTAAATATAAATTTGTGACATGAAAAAGGTACCGCAAATAAAATAAAATGAGGTAAACAGGACTGTAAGTACTGAGTATGGGTTGTCAAGGAAGACTTTATTGTAACTTGAAATCTGAACAGAGACCAGAAGGAGATGAAGAAGTGAGCCATGTGGGTGTTGGGAGGAAGAACATTTTAGGATGGAGTTCATTTGGTAAGTTCAAAAAAACTTGCCCTGTGCCTAGAGCACAAGTTAGCAAGGGAGAGAGAAGATGAGTTCAGAGAGGCAGAGGGGAGCTAGATTCTACAGGTCCTTATGGGCCATGATAAGGACTTTGTTTTTGTTTTTTAAAGATTTATTTATTCATTTGAGAGACAGAACAAAAGCAGGAGTGGCAGAGGGAGAGGGAGAGAGAATTTCAAGCAGACTCTGTGCTGAGCACAGAGCCCAACACAGGCTCGTTCAAGAGACTGCACCCAGGCACCCCAAGGACTTTGGTTTTTATCCTAACTAATACTGGAAGATATTAGAAATTCTTAATAGAGGAGTAACATGAGAAGAGACTGCATGGGCAAAGGAGGAAACAAGATTAGTTAGGAAATTCCTGCAAATGTTAGTTCCATCAATTCCTGGTTCAAGACAGCAGCTTGGACCAAAGTGTTAGCATTAAAGGAGATGAAAAGTTGTTGGAATCTGGATATATTTTGAATATGGAGCCTATAAAATTTGCTGATGGACTGGATTTGGAATTGAGAGCACCGGAAGAATCAAGGATAAAATTCTAGTCTAAGAAACATGAAAATGGAACTGCTTTTCTTGAGATTGGGAGGACAGTTAAAAATCAGGGTGCAGGAGGTAGGGGTGGGATGGATTGGGCATTTGGTTTGGGGCAAGATTATTTTTTGTGTGTGTTTTAATTTGTTTTTGAGGGGGTCTGTTAACCGTCCAAGTAGAAATGTTTAATAGGCACTTGGATATACAAGTTTAGATTGTGTTCAGGAGAGAAATGTTTAGTGATAACAGTAGGAGTGCCCTAAAGTTCAGCTGTAGGTTTGGGTTTAGAGATAAATTCTGTTATTCAACTTTGGAATAAAGTGAATATATTGCATGTGGGCATTATTTGTGGTACTTGTGATCATGGCCATATAAAACAATTGTTAATAATTCTCAACTATTTAAATAAATAGTGAATAGACTGAAAGCCATCATCCCTGTTATCAGAGAGCTTGTTAGCTAGATAACTTAAGGAAAAATATATTCCTTGTTAACAATAAATGCTTATGGAAATTTAAATAAATCATCAAAAAAGAGTACTTGAGTATTAACATAAGGATAATTTTTTGTAAAATATTTGATATATTAGCTCCATATATTAAATAAAATAAACCTTTCAGCATATATTTATTTTACAGTCATTTAATTTTACTTAGGCCATAAGCCTGAAAGAAAAAAATTCTACTTGGGAATTCTCAAATACACCAAAAACTCAAAAGAAATGTGAGTTTTATCTCTTTCCACAAAAAAAAAAGAAAAGAAAAGAAAAGAAATCACCAAGACTATCATCAGAGTGTTGACTCAACACTAGTGAGGAACCCAGCTCCTTCCCTCTTCTCCCACAGGACATGGAACCTATCTTTTCACCTCAAAGTCACATACAGCTCCAGGGGAACAAAATGGCTACCAGAGCTCTGAGGGGAGAAGATGAAATGGAAGGGGCAAAAAGCATCATCAATCTGTCTCCACTTGGAGCAGTCTTCCCACATGTCCCACACAATGATGTCCAAACTTAGACAATGGTTACACCTAGCTGGAATGGACTACTAGGTTTTAGTCTTTTATCTGGATACATTACTGCTCTGGATTGAATTAGATTCCAAGGAATACTGAAATGTAACTAGTCCATCCTATCTACCATCTTATAATAGAAATGTTGATAAATAGAAAGGATATAAAGCATATGAGAGAAAGAAAAATGGAAGAATTACTGGGAACAAAAAGAGAAAAAGTAAATATGGTCCTTGGAGAACAGCACTTTGGTATAAAGAGAAATTGACAGAGATGAAGGGAAGAAAACAGGATAAAAACAAAAGGCAATCATTTATTTACTTGCCTGTTATTAATATCCACTATTTTAATAAAATTAAATAGATCAATCAAATATAAAAAGATGATCTCTGAAATATCTCCAAAAGATAAGTGGTCTTTATTATTTCTGTTATTTTTCACTATAGTGGGATTTGGAGAGGCAACAAAGTGAGACTAAAAAAAGCACTGGAGTGCCTGCCAAAAACTCCTAGAATATGGTGCTGGTTCTTCCATTTCTTAATTTTCAGAATAATAGAAGAATAATGTCCAATCTATGGCTATCTCACAAGTTTATTTTAAGAATTAAAAGGGCCTGTTTTCCAGAGCTTTGAAAACTATTAAGTACTGTTACAAATAAAAGGTTAGCTCATTATACTTAATCACAATCATTATCCAAGAGCTCAGTAAATAAAGGTTAGAGGATGATCACAAGGCACTTCACACTGAAGAACTGATCCAGGAATAACTCCACAGAAATGCAGAAATAAACGTTCCCATTTAGCCAAAGAGGAAGTACTATTGACCCTTTAGTTTACAGTTAAATTGCAACAACTGCCTATATAGGTTTGTCAGTTTTCTCCCTGTCAATTTTTAGCCAAAATTATACCACAAAATAGTCTCTTCTTTAAATCAAACTGAAAGGTCCCAGTTGGATCCTACTTAAAAAAACTGGGCCCTGGGAAGAGGGTGGTGGGATGGTTTAGCCTGGTGATGGGTATTAAAGAGGGCACATTCTGCGTGGAGCACTGGGTGTTATGTACAAACAATGACTCATGGAACACTACATCAAAAACTAATGAGGTAACGTATGGTGTTTAACATAACAACAAAAAAATTTAAAAAAAACCCGAGCCCAGGGGCAATTTAATCATGTCTCCTGGGTAGTCAAAAAATCATGTCTCCTGGGTAGTCAAAAAATCCCAGTTTCTATCAGGGATCTTCCATATGTACCCTGCTGTTAGTAAAACAATGCTTTTCCTGGTCCTGCACAAGTTTTTCCCAGCCATGTTGCTATACCAGGTGCTATAAATTCTAGGGACCACAGAAAGGATTGTAAAATCAATAAAGTTTTCAGTTTCTTAACTTTCTGCATGGAAGAGCTAATCCTTGGTTGGTTTTACAATCAAATGTAAAATGTATTGTTAACCCCTGTTTTCTTTTTTTTTTTAAGATTTTATTTATTTATTTGACAGAGAGAGACACAGCAAGAGAGGGAACACAAGCAGGGGGGGTGGGAGAGGGAGAAGCAAGCTTCTTGCTGGGCAGGGAGCGAGGGGCTCGATCCCAGGACCCTGGGATCATGACCTGAGCCAAAGACAGATGCTTAACGACTGAGCCACCCAAGACGCCCCAAACCCTATTTTCTTGTTAACCAAAAAGATATTAGTTAACTTCTCTACCTACCTTTCATTATTTTAGACTAAATACTATTGCCCTAATACTTGCTTTAAACAGAATAGAAATGATCTCTCTTCAGTTGTTATTCATAGTGGATTAACCATTCTCCTTTATTTCTTATATGCCTCTGATATTCAACCTCAGTCTATCAATTTTCTGCCTTTAGAAGCTATCAGCCAAAGATGATTATGTGCTCTCTCTATGGCCTATTCTTACTTGTAAAATGAAATCTTAATTGCATAAAATAGTTTGGGCAATTTTTTATGTGTCAGAAATCCCTTTTTTACTAAAGGACTATCTGCTACTTTTCTGAATCAAATTTTCTTGATTCACTATTAAATTGCCTTTGCCAATTATGTATGATAATAACATTTCACTACTAGCTATTTAAATAATGATGTTTATGTTGCTATAGGGATGTTGTGATATTGAATATTAGAAAAAAATCATTAGAGAAATTAAGACATCAAAATGCTAGCCAATAAAGTTTTCATCCATCATCACTGAATATTTTTCTGTCCCAAAAAAGCCAACTATAAATAATTTAAATGCAGTTCTATATTGAATCAGTAGGAATATAGCAAAATCTTGGCTCTGCAGTCTATTCTTGTCTTATTATTCAATGATTTATGTTAGTTAATATTTATTATGATGTTATAAAGAAAAATACTAAAAAATAACATGGGAAATAATGTATTCTATAGTTCAAGTCATTTGGACTTATATAATCAATCAACAGTAATTAAAGAGAACTATACAATGAGTTAAATAATCTATAAAGGAACCCTTGTTGGTTACTTTATGAATATACTTATTTAACTATATTTCCTTAAAGAAAAAAATTGAATAATTATATATCCTGTTATATTGTTTGTATCTATATCCATAATACAGCTTCTGAGAAAAAGAAAATATATATATTAACATATATATAATATTTCATTTTTTTCCAGAAAGTCCATAGTAGAGAGAAATGCCATTAAACTAAATATTGAGAAACCTAGATTTCAGTTTTGGCTCTTTCTCTCACCAGCTATGTAATGGTTGAACATGCCTTAACTCTTGGGTTTTCACATTCCTGATTTGTAAGCAGAGATTGGATCAGATGATACATAAAGTCCTGTCTACCTTAAAGATTCTACAATTCCATGAAATATAATTTCAAGAGTGTCCAAAGCCTTTACCCTGCATAGATAAAATTCACAAGAATCAGCTTTTTCTTTCACTTGGATCAAAGGTGACTAAAACTGATAAAAGCAATTTGTTAAATTCTTCTTCATGACAAGGCATTCCATCAACTCTGACCTAGATGCCTATCAAATACAACTTCTGATTTAACAGTTCACCAGTTACATTCTTAACTATCATAAAGTGCTCATGAATGAAAATTTTGTGATAGTTCATTCCACCCCATCTCTGTTTATCATTTTAATCCTAATAATATATATGGGCCTTACAAATATTGTACTACAGTATGTGAACTAATTTTATAAATATTTCTAATAACACATTTGAAGGAATGCATTCAGCCAACCTATCACTCACTCCAAAATATGAACGATTAACTTTCTTTCCCCTAGATGCTAATTGACTTTACTCTCTACCACAGAGAAGAACTAAGATAGCTCAATGATGATATTTATAATATTAATATTTATAAATAGCAAAGAGAGATACAAAAGATAGGGAAATTATGCTCTTTATTATGTCATTCATGCAATCAGTTACAAAAACTACTAAAATGTAAGATAACATTATGATGGAGAATAATATGTTACTTTTTAAAACCATAAATATCATTGCTAAACAACAAAGGGGAAATGAATAAGTCTTATGTGAATTACATCTATAAAATCTGACAAAATTATTCTAATGTAATCTTTTATATTGCTTCAAAAGGACAATCTTCTATAAAAATGTTTTCCAATGAACTCTGCCTGAGATGCTTTTGAATTTTCTGATCAAAGATTAAAAAAATATTTTGCATGTGAAAAAATAAAGGCACTACAAAGATCTTGTATTCTGCTGTAACTGCCCTAGATAACAAAAATATATAGCTTTTCTTTCCTACTTTCTTTTTTGTGTGTGCTGAAACCTGGGACAGAAAAAATATATATCTTTTAAAATAAATACAAGCAGCATAATTTTACTAGTCTTTAAAGTAGATTGTAATTGTTGTGTTAAATTATGTATTTTTCCAAGGTTTTTTTTTAACCAATGGTAATTAGATAAAAACAAAGCTTAGCATATATTTGAAAATTGTTTATCTAGCAGTATATAGTACCCTAAACAAAAGGTATTGTGAAAGACAATTCCAAGCCATTTGTTTATTATAGTATAAAAATGTAATACATCAGAGTACCATGTAAGTCTATTTCTATGAGAGTTTCTCCTTAAAGTGTACTACTACAAAGTACACTTACCACCACTGAAAAAATGATGTTAAGTCACTGTGTAAGTTTTTCCAAGCATTTTCCATTTCAAGTTATACTATAATTTGTAATAAATATTCTTTTTTATGGGTTTGTGTTCATTCAAATGAATAGTTGATAACTGGAATAAGAAAATGGACCTCTTTTTAAAAGTCTGTGTTCAGATGTTAACAGTGGTTATGACAGAAAGATAAATGTGAAGGAGAAAATGGGAGAAGAGCAAAAGTAAAATATACGCATCAGGGTTAAGAAAAAATAAAACCCAGGAGCACAACAAAAACTATTTTCCCCCACCTGGCATCAGATTTCTCTTAGAAAGAGAAATGTTTTAGATTAGAAAAATACCTTGAGGGCGCCTGGGTGGCTCAGTTGGTTAAGCGACTGCCTTCAGCTCAGGTCATGATCCTGGAGTCCTGGGATCAAGTCCCACATCCGGCTCCCTACTCAGCAGGGAGTCTGCCTCTCCCTCTGACCCTCTTCCCTCTTGTGCTCTCTATTTCTCATTCTCTCTCTCAAATAAATAAATAAAATCTTTAAAAAAAAAAAAAGAAAAATACCTTGACTAACTGCTTGGAGTTGAAAAGATAAAATTCAAGGGGCATAACTTTACAAAGAGAGTAAAACACAAAGCAAAATTCAATTCAATAATATTTTCTTAAAGATTTCTTTCTTTGTATTCATTAGGGATACTAATGGGTAGTTTTCTTATATTGAAATGTAACTGCATGTCTTTGTTATCCAGGATATGTGGGCTTCATCAAAAAGATAAATAATATTCCCATCTTTTCCATTTTCTAGGAAAGTTTCTGTAGGATCACTATTTTTTGTTCCTTAAATGTTTGTGCCTGATATTTTCTTGTCAGAAGATATTTAATTAAGAATTCAATTTCTTTAGTAAACACAGAATAAACTATTCAGATTTTGTCTTTCTTCTTGAGACAATTTTGGTAATTTATGTCTTTTAAGAAATTTGTCCATTTAATCTATATTGTCAAATTCTTTGGCACAAAACTTTTCATAATATTTTATTATTATTCTTTTAATGTGCAGAGAATATGTAAGATGTCCACTTTTTAATCTCTGATGTTACACAAGGGTTTTTTGTTAATTCAATTAAAAAATTTTATTGAAAGTATAAAGAAATATGGTTAGATTTTGTTGTACATATCCTTTGTATCTTAGCCTACTTATGGTTTTCCAATCTTATTAACTTTTTAAAAATAACTAGTCTTTTGTTTCATTATTCATTATCTATATTTTGTTTTATTAAGTTTCAAAGCTTCCTTCTTTTCTAATATAAACATTAAAAACAGATCACTACAGTACAGTATATAGGAAAAATCACTGATTTTGTAGTCAAGAGAGACCTGGGTTCTAATTTTGATGCTGCTAGTTACTAGCTACATTACTATTTTCTTACTTTATTAGTAAAATGGAGAAAATGACACCTGTATCACAGAGTAAGGGAGAGAATTAAAAGAGATAAGAGGCATGCCCAACTTCTTAGTTATTTTGATTATGGCATTCAAAATAAAATATGTCACATCTTAAGCTGAAATATTCATGTATCAGTTATCTGAATTCTTATAGTAATTAAAACATAATGAAAAAGATAACCTAACTCATATACCATTCACAATATATGTGTTTCATCAACTAAGGCATAAAATTTTCCAAAGCTGAACACTAAAAAATTAAGGATAATTTCAGTCTACTTTTTCAAGACTATTTGGTTTCCATTAACTAGTTGAAATCATATACAATTGTTATACTCTTTTATTTAATCCACATTCTACACCATCATTACATCTGTCAGAATCAAATACTCACCATATTCAAATTTTATTACCTTTCAAATTCTCAAAATATGGATAATTACATAAGAACTACAATAAAAAAATAAAACTAACTCTCACAATTATCTTGTAAATTAATAAAAGCTTTTATAAAATGTTTCAATGGATTTTTAACTTTGATAGTTCCCAAACGTGTTTGTCTTTTAAACTGCTACTAAAAAAAGATTAATGCATAAAATGTTAGCCAATCTATGACTACTGGATGAAACAGGCTAGGGCTATGCCCATTACACTAAGATACTGGACTTCGCAAGGACAGCAGGCTATTTTTTTCAAACTGCTTTCTTCCAATTTTCTTCTTGTTAGTCTTCTCTCATAGCTAAATATGTAAGAATTTCAGACCTCTAAGAAAGGAGTGATTACCCACTTAAGTAACAGAACTCTAACCCTGAAAGTCAGGCTTAGGTAAAAATTTCAAAAAGGAAAATTAAAAAAAAAAACAGTTGTCAGCCTTTATAGTAACTTAATGACTTTACCTTTATTTCTTTGACTCTTTGTTTAATTTCTATCACTCCCACTAGAGTGTAAACCCCATGTAGGCAAGAATCTTGTCTACTTTTGCTCGTCATTATAATCTAGCACCTAATACAGCACACCAAGATCAAAGTGTTCAATGCATATGTAGGAAAAATAAATGAATTGATTAATTAACTAAAATTAATAAGTATCTTTCTCTCTCCCTCTCTCCTAAATATAAGCAGTTATGGGGAAAGAAGTGAAATTTCCTTTAAATTCACTTTTTTCCAGGGAAACTGAGAAGTCTCTGCATAAGTAAATAAATAAATAATAAATAAATAAAATGAAAAAACATAGAATTTATCATCCAGGTAGTTTGATTTACTAAGCTACTCTGCAAACTTTGACAAGACATCAAGTTAATAAGAGATTCTTATGATACAACAGAAGCAATAAAAAGATACTCTTTTTTTGTTTTCTTATCTCTAACTCCTACAGTTTTCTGCCTAGGTGTGTAAACTGTTCCACAGCAAAGCATCTAGGACAGATAATTATAGAAATACACAAAGAGGACTAACTACTGGAGATCCTCAGAGATGCAGGTGTCAAGATGCAGGGTGATATGTAACTAGCTATTAGATTAAGTAAACTTCTCTCTCTGACACTCCTGATGGATAGCATGACATAACATAACTGGAGTTACAGAGGATGTTTTCAACTTAAATTTTGGAGATTATGGCTGCCAATTTTTATTTGCACAGCATAAAAATTGAAGTGACAAAGTGAACCAAGACATTAGGGAATTAAGATTCTTAATGAATTAAAGCTTCCAAGTTTGCTTTTGTTTCAACATATATTTCTAAATACATTCTATGCTATTGTGTGGCACTCCATAGTGCTTTTGCCCCATTATGCTTCACTTAGGTAAGAGTCACTAACATACCCAAAGTAGGGTATATTTTTTGCTGGGATTCAAAAAATGATGGTTTACATTGCCTTCCCCAGATCCAGCCCAATCCCCCTTGTGACTCAACTGTTTGTACACAGAGAACTTAAGTGGAAGCAGAAGTAGGATCTGTTGTGTTCAATTTTCATCTATGAAAAAAGGAACTGAACTTCAAAGGAATTTAGCAAGTGATTTGGGGCTAATTAACACCAGAGTTTAACCAAATGTGCTAGATTTCCTAAGCAGTTAGATTCCCCCAGGCTTATTGCTGCAGAAATTGTATTATTTAATTTTTTTTTTGCTTTACTGAGGTATAATCAACAAATAAAAATTATATATATTTAAGATACAACATGATGGTTAGATAAACATATGCATTGTGAAATGATTACCATAATCAAGCTCATCATCACCTCACATAGTTACTTTTTTTATGTGATGAGAACATTTAAGATTTACTCTCAGCAAATTTCAAGTATACAATATAGTCACCATGCTGTATGTTAGATCCCCAGAACTTAATCATCATATAACTAAAAGTTTATACCCTTTGACCAACCTCTCCCATTTTGCCCACCCCAGCCCCTAACAACCATAATTCTATAATCTGGTTATATGAGTTTGACTTTTTAGGATTTCACATATGAGTGATATCATATAGTATTTGTCTTTCACTGTCTGGCTTATTTCACTTAGCATAATGTCCTCAAGATTCATCCACATTGTTGCAAATATCAGGATTTACTTCTTTTTTATAGCTGAATAATATTCCATTGTATATGTACACCACATTTTTTTATCCATTCATCTGTCAGTGGACACTTAGGTTGCTTCCATATGTTGGCTATTGTGAATAATGCTGCCATGACGTGGGAGTAGATATCTCTTTGAGACATTAATTTCATTTCCTTTAGATACATATCCAGCAGTGAGATTGCTGAATGATATTACAGGTCTATTTTTTATTTTTTTAGAAACCTCTATACTATTTTTCCATAATGACTAAATTTACAGTCCCACAAACAGTGAACAGGGTTCTCTTTCCTCTACACCCTTGCCAACATTTGTTATCTCGTCGTTTTGATAAAAACCATCCTAACAGGTGTGAGATAGTATCTCATGGTGAATTTGATTTGCCTTTCCCTGGTGATTAGTGACACTGAGCAGGTTTTCATGTACCTGTTAGCCATATGTATGTCCTCTTTGTAAAAATGTCTATTCAGGTTCTTCGCCTATTTTTAAATTGGGTTATTAGTTTTTTGCTGTTGAGTTATAGGGAAAAAGTTCCTTATGTGCTTTAAATATTAACCTCTCATCAGATATATTGTTCACAAATATTTTCTCCCATTCTGTAGCCTGCCTTTTCATTTTGTGAATTGGTTTTTGCTGTGGTGAAGCATTTTTGTTTGACAAAGTCCCAACTTGTTTATTTTTGGGTTTGTTGCCCGTGCTTTGGGTGTAAATCCAAAAACTCATTGCCAAGATGAATGTCAAGGAAATTTTTACCTACATTTTCTTCTAGGATTTTATAGTTTTAGGTTTTACAATCAAGTCTTTAATCCATTCTGAGTTAATTTCTGTGTGTGGTGTAAAATAGTAATCCAGCTTCATTCTTTTGCATGTGGACCTCCAATTTTCCCAGCACCATCTACTGGAGACTGTGTTTTCTCCATTGTGTATTCTTGGCACCCTTGTCATAGATTACATAACTGTTTATGTGTGGGCTTATTTCTGGGCCCTCTATTCTGTTCCATTAGGTTTTTTGTCTGTTTTCATGCCAGTACCATACTCTTTTAATTACTATAGCTTTGTAAAAGTGTGAGACCAGGAAGTATGATGCCTCCAGTTTTGTTCTTTCTCAAGATTGCTTTGGCTATTCAGGATCTTTTTTGGGGGGAGGGGGCTCTACACGAATTTTAAAATTGTTTTTCTCTATTTCTGTGAAAATGCCATTGAACTTTTTTTATTATGTTCAATTAGCCAACAACAATACATCATTAGTTTTTTATGTAGTGTTCAACGGCCATTGAAATTTTGATAGAGGTTGCAATAAATTATAGATCCTACTATAATTATGCTAACTCTATATTACCTTTGGGTACTATGGACATTTTTAAATATTAATTCTTTGAATCAGGAACACATCATATCTTTCCACTTATTTGTATTTTCTTCCATGTCTTTCATCAATGTCTCATAGCTTTCAGTGTACATATTTTTCACCTCCTTAAATTAATTCCTAAGTATTTTATTATTATCTATGCTATTGTAAATGAGATTGTTTTCTTGATTTCTTTTCTGAATAATCCTTAATTTAATTTTTTAAATAGAGTTCTCAGTACTTACAAGTTCACCACACATCCAACTGTGCACCTTTTTCCACCACAGTCATTGTTTTAAGAAAGAAAGATAAAGTTACAAACATAATGAATGTAAGGAAATAGAAAGGGATGCGGGGATAAAATTCAGAAAGAGTAAGTAAGATATTTTCCCCTATAATTTCAATTTATTTTATATGATGAGATTTCTATAAGATGTCTCTTATTTTAGAATAAAAATATTGCCAACTGTATTAGTTTTCAATTGCTGAAGAAGTTACCACAAATTTCGTGGCTTAAAATAATACAAAAAGTACTATTTCAGAATTCTTTAAATCAGAAGTCTGGTGGGCTTGGATTATTTCTCTGCTTCTATCTCACAAGGCCAAAATGAAAGTGCCTGCAGAGATACATTCCTTTCTGAAGTCTCTAGAGAAGAATGTGTTTCAAAAAACATTCAGATTTTTGCAAGAAATCAGTTGCATACAGATGTAAGAGCCCCCATTTCCTTACTGGCTGGTGTCTAGGGGTCATTCTCAGCTTCCTAAACCTGCAGTATTTCTTCACTCAAAGCCCCCCTCCTCCATCTTTAGTGCCAGCAGGGAAAAGTAGAATCCTCTCACATTTTAACTCATTCCTCTTCCTCTTTCTTCTGCTGCATCTCTCACCAACTCTTCTGCATTCTTTTTCCAATTTCAAGGGCCAGTGTGGTTAGATCAGGCCCACTGGAATTAATACAAGATAATCTCCCGAATTTAAGGTCACCTGATGAACAGCATTTAATTCCATCTATAAAATCGCTTTACCATGTAACATCAACATATATTCACAGGCTCTGGAGATTAAGGCACAGGCATCTTGAAGGGGGGCAGAGTGGGAAGGCATTATTCTGTCTACCAAATCTATAATTTATGACAATTAGTTGTTCATCATTCATAATATTCTAAATATAACAGTTACTCAAATTCCACCAAACTTTTGCATAATCTCTAAGTAATCTGAAGTACAATTTATGCTTGTACTCTGAAAAAGCAAAGAAGACCACTGAAGGTGTGTTTTCATTATTTCTTACTGACATAAGTTCACTTCAATTTGTACTTAATAAAACCTGTGGTTGAGATATGAGAACGATTCTGAAAAAGTGCAGTGAGATGGAAAACTGTCTTTCTGAACTTTCTCCTACACTAAAAAATAATTCACAGTATAGTTCAAACAGATAGGAATTGTTACAGTTTCTGAAAGCATGTACCCTGCAATGAATTTAATTTAATCTTTACAAAATAACTTGACTGGAAAACACAGTTCAGAAGGCCATGCTGAACAATGAATTTCATTTATAGCAAAATAAAATGGCTAAGAGTACAACTATTATCTCTACTTCATATACTACACTGATGTTATGATTTTATATAACTCCATTTTTCTGCCTAGTACTGAATGCAATTTTGAAGTTGTCAGAGTCAAAAATACTTTAGAATACAAATAATCTCTATGAAATATAGTTTATATCACATTGAATCTCAAGTTGATAGTTTTCCTTCTAATTTTTTACAAATATGAAATCTTATTTTTTTCTTATTATAGTCAATTAAGAATGATTAGTCAAACTTCAATACCTCTACAATTATCAAGATTATGAATCACATAAATAGAACTGTTATGACGTTATCAAGATAGTAATCATACAAAAAAGTATTTTTGCAAGGTGACTTCAATATAGAGCAACCTGTTGTTTTTTTTGGCAAATATACATATTATGATGCACCTTATAAATACTTATGTGAATTCCTTTTTAAAATATAGACATGTATACCAAATCTACAACTTTATCAATACTAATCTTTAAAAATAAAACTAAATTCATACTGCCCATTTCTAGAAAGATTACTTTGCTAATTGTGTGAAATGTGTATATCATAAAATTCAACTAGTCTAGAAACATTATAGCAGTAATGAGTAGTTCACAATACAGTAGTCCCTCCACTTATCTGTGGGGGGTACATTCGAAGACCCCCAGTGGATGACTGAAACTGCAGATAGTACCAAGCTTTATATATATATCATGTTTTTCCTATACATACATACATATGATAAAGTTTAATTTATAAATTAGGCACAGTAAGAGATTAACAATAATAACTAATAGTAAAATAGAAAAATATACTTAATAAAAGTTAATGTAATCTCTCTCTCTCTCCCTCTCTCTCTCTCTCTCAGAATATATTAAAGAGAGAGGAAAATCAAGAAGCAGACTTTTAACTATAGAGAACAAACTGGTGGTTAAGAGAGGGGAGATGTGTGGGGGGGATAGGTTAACTAGATGATGGGGATTAAGGGGGGCACTAGTCATGATGAGCACCAGGTGTTGTATGTAAGTGTTGAACCACTAAATTGTACACCTGAAACTAATATTACACTGCATGTTAACTAACTGGAATTTAAATAAAAACATATATATGTGTGTGTGTATATATATACATATATATATATATAATTGTACTATACTTACCCTATATATAATTGTACTATACTCACCCTAATTCTTCTTGTAATGATGTAAGATGATAAAATGCCAATGTGATGAGATAAAGTAAGGTGAATGATGTGCATCAATACATAACATTAGGTTACTACTGACCTTCTGACCATATTTCAGAAGGAGGATCATCTGTTTCCCAACCACAGTTGACAGAACGTAACTGAAATCATGGAAAGGGAAACCACAGATGGGAGGCAGGGACTACTATACTACCATAGTGAGTAAGGATAGAGTATCAACTCTAAAATTGATAGGGTTACTAAACAGCTGGAAATATTTCCTAAACAACAGTAACAAGAATTTAGTGACTGCCAGGTTTAATATGCAAACTCTAGAAATGAAAAGTATATATACAGATCTTCCTTGACTTACAATGGGTTTATATCTTAATCAACCCATCTAAGTTGAAAATATTGTTTAATTTTCAAATGCATTTAATAAAACTAGCTTATGGACATCAAAGCTTAGCCTTGCCTAACTTAAATGTGCTCAGAACACTTTCATTAGCCTACAGTTGGGTAAAATCATCTCACACAAAGCTTATTTTATAGAAGTGTTGATTATCTCATGTAATTTATTGAATACTGTACTGAAAGTGAAAAACAGAATGGCTGCATGGGAACAAAATGGTTGTAAGAATATCAGTCGTTTACCCTTGTGATCACATAGCTGACTGGAAGCTGAGGCTTTGCCACTGCCCGGCATCAGGAAAGAGTTTCCTAAGGCATATCGTTAGCCCAGGAAAAGAGCAAAATTCAAAATTCAGAATACGGCTTCTATCAAATCTGTATCATTTTCATACATTGTAAAGTCAAAAAATCATAAGTCAAGCCATCATAAGTCAGGGATCATCTCTATATACTTTTATGAGCATGAAAAATTTCTGAAAGAATGAAAGTAGGTAAGATTGAATAAAACTTCAGTCCAGGGCAGCACCAAAGGAGCAATAAGTATGCAGGACAGAACTGGGGGTGGGGGGCAGGGAGGAACTGACAAGAGTTGTTATCTGAGGTACCTGAGCAAGAACAATTAAGCACTACCACTTACCTCTCTCAAGAAGCCACATAAGTCTCTGTCTTATGTTCAGCCAGGAACAGGTGTGGAAAGGTGGCTGGAACAGAGAGAACAAGTGGAAAAGCAGGGACGGAGACATAAGGGAAGTGTCTCAGATGGTTAGTGAAACACAGTATGTGAAGACCAAATGTTAAAGTACCCCCATTTATTGTTATATTTTAGCTATATTTTCTTGTTATATCTCCAGTTCAGAGAGCAAGCCCTAACAGCAGCAGCTCCTTCCTCTGGCCCTGGTGGGATAAACCAACACAGACATTCTAGAGTCTGACAACTGTGTGACTATGTGTTCTGGTTTCCCAGGACCTTGGTCTATGCCTATAATTCTCATGTCCCAAATCAATTTAGCATTTATTTTGAAAACAGTGGCCAAAGTTGCATGATACATCTTATAAACTATCTAGCAAAGAATCTCAATTACAAAGATGAGCACAAAAATCAAGTCCTGACATACATTTAAGGAAAGACAACTCAATTAAGATACTTTTTTTAAAACCTCATAACCAAAGAAACAAAATAAAGGATCATTCAGAATCATAGTTTTAAATCAGAATATTTAATGTCTTAAAACAGGTAAGCTAACACATATAAAATGCTAGAAAATGTGGGATATAATAAAAACGACATTTATGAAAAATGCAAGTAGATACAGAAATCACTTCTCAGATTGTAGAACAAAAATATAAATACAAGGCTTGAATAGCAGAATGAAAGCTTTTGCAGATGGGTGGATGGAAAATGGGTCAAATTATACTCCAAGAACTCACAACAAAGACATAGAGAGAAGATACTAAAATAAAAAGTGATCTAGAGGCTAGAAGTTCCAACGTGAGCTAGCAAAAAAATAAAATATAAAGAAGGCTGAGGAGACAATATGAGAAGAAATAATTACTGGGAGTTTCTGAGAATGAGAGAAAAGCTCAGACTGAGAGGGTTCAGCTTGATCCAAGCAGAACAAATAAAACAAACAAGCAAACAAATAAAACTCTCATATCTATCCAAGCTAATGAAAATTAAAGACAAAAAGAATTCCTGAATGATTGCAACAAAAGGGAAAAAATTACATTGACAAAAGAATGCTCAGTACCAGTATGAGTGAGATACGAGAAGACCACTAAATATCATGAAAAACAAGGAAATCTCAGAAACAGGTAGAGAAGACAGATTCCCTAAAAAGACATGACAATTTGAGGACTGAATTGTCAACAGTGACCATGGAAGTCAGTAGTATGACTCTTTAAAGTGCTAAGGAAATTAGATATCAAATAGAATGATACAGCCAGTAAACAGGATTGCAAGAATAAAGATGACATTAAGACATTTTTATATTTTTTTAAATTAATTTGTTCAAAATTAAGCTCCTGATGGTCTCTCCAAAATCACCACCTCTTAGATTTGTCTCCATCTACGTTAATGGCAAATCTCTCCTGATAGTTGCTTGGACCCAAACCTCTAAGCCATCTCCGGCTTCTCTTTGTCTCACAGCCTACATCAGAACCAATGGCATATCTTATCAGCTTTGCCTTCAAAAAATACCTGGACTGTAATACTTATCACCACCCTGACAGCCAACACTCTGCTCCAAGCCACCATCATCTCTCACTGATACAGCAATAGCCTATTAATTGCTTCTTCTCGTGCTCTCCTCCAGTCTATAATGTACAGAGTAAACTTGTTAAAACAAATCATATCCATTCAAAACCCTCTAATAGCCTTCCATCTCACCATGAAGCATGACTTACCAAGCCATGTATCATCTGGATATACATTACATCTCTGGGCACATCTACTAATCTCCAAATAATTCTTTCTGCAATAGCCTTACTGGCCTGCTTGCTGTATCTTGAACTTGCCAAGCCCTCTTGTAGAATCTGTTCCCTTTGCAATGCATTTTCATTAGATACCTTCATGTTCCCTCAGTTCTTTCAGGTCTTGACTTAAAAGTTACATTCCCAGTAAGACTTCCTTTACCCTATCTAAAATTTTACATCGCATTTTTCTGCTTTATTTTTTCTGCTACAGAGTGTAAGATAGAATATAACTATATATTTTATGTTTTATCACACTTATTCCCTGTCTTCCTCCCTAGAATTTTAGTTCTATGAAAGCAGGGATTTCTGTATATTTTATTTTATTCCAGTATACAATATGTACTTATTTGAATGAATAAATGGAAGTATTTATCACTAAAGTCTGTAACTAAAGGAATTTCTAAAAGATACACTTCAAGAAGAAGAAAAATGACCCTAGGAGGAATGTCTGAACTTTAGAAAGGAAATGAAAAAATAATAGATATGGGTGAATCTAAATAGCATTTTATTGCAGAAGACAATTTGTACGGTTAAAGAAAACAAAGCTAAAGCATTGTTCAGGAAAACAAAGATCTTGATGAAATATAAACATTATTAAGTGTGCATCTAGCAACATCTAGGGTATTTAATAAAAAAGCAAAAATAAGAGTATATAGATTCCAAACCAGTAGAGCAAACAGATGAAATTGGGTGGTGGTAAGAGGATGGTGGAGAGGCCCTGAGTCATTTTTTTTAAAAAAGGCAAGAAATAAAGAAATACAGAAAAGTAGAGAACAACAGAAAATAGAGATTTTGTAACCTGGTTATAAAAACAAAATCCACCTATTCCTGAATATGTTAGTAACAAAGGGGACCCACTAAAAACATATAGTCAGAGAGAAGAGTTGAAAGTAAAAGGATGAAGAATGATATGCCAGACAAATTCTAACAACAACAAAAGGCTGATATAGCTAAGAAGTATTAGTAGAGATAAAAAGTGGCATTATAATATGATAAAATGTTCAGTTCAACAGAAGGCTCTAATATGTAGTCTTCTATAATAGTATTGTTCAAAAATTATTAAGTTAAAATTAAACAGACCATGAGGAGTAATTGTAAAATACATCATTACAGTGGGTTTTTTTGACATACCACTAAAAGTAATTAATATATTAAGCAAGATAGAGAAGATAAGAAAAATTCAATTAATAAGCTTGATCTAGCTGACATCTACAGCATTATATGCAAATACTGACAAATACACATATCAAGTGTAAGAGAAATATTTACTAAAATACTATGTATTAGGCTATAAAACAAGCCAAGAGATTTCAAAAACTGGACAGTATGTAATTAACATTTCTTGACTACAAAATTTACAACTTAGTTAATAATTATTAAAAAAACTATTTTAATAAGGCTATAAACATTTGAAAAATGTAAATATAGTTTTAAATAATATAGGTCAAAGTATATATGATAATGTAAGTTAGTATAAATTTAGAACTGAACGATACTGAAAATACTGTAAGCAAAAGGAAGAGGCAAAAAATAAATAAATATTATTGCTATAAGCCAGTGAGATTTTGAAACTATCTACTTACAAATAGAGCAATAACTAATTAAAAACTTTCCAAATCTTTTTTCTTGAAACTAGACGGAACAAACAAAATCTGGCAACAATGACTGATGAGGAAAATTCAAGAAAGGAATATTACAGGATAACCTCATTCACAAATATATGTGATGTGGAACTGGAACAATCCTTGAGATAATATTATAGATCTAATTGTGAAAAACAAAGCAATAAAATGTCTACAAAATTATTTAAGAACTATGATAGGGATATAATTCTTAAACAAGATATAAAAGCAGTGACTTTAAGGAAAAGATTAATAAATTCAATATTAAAATTGAGAAGTTATGTTTATTAATAGAAATCATTAAGAAACTGAAAAATGAATCACAGAGGAGATACCATTTACAGTATGTATAACTATCAAATATAACCATAATATATTAAGAACTACTAATCAATAATAAAAATAATCTAATAGATGAATAGAAAAGAGACATGAAAAGGGACTCTCAAAAAAATATCAAAATGACCAAAGAACATATGAAAAAGTATAAACTTCATTAGTCATCAGGAAAATGCATAATAAAACCTCAATGAAATACTCCTAAACCAGAATGGCTAAAACGAAAAAGACTGACAACACCGTATATTGGTGAGATAGTGGAGCAATTGCAAATCTCACACATTACCAGTGAGAATATAAGTCACTCCATCCACTTGGAAAAACTGTTGAGCAAGATCTAATAAAACTGAACATCCACCAGACTCTATGACCCAGGAACTCCACTCCTAGGCATATAAATCAAGAGAAATGTATTTTTATATGCACCAAAAGTATATGTACAACATTCACTATTAACAGTACTCATAAAAGCACTAAACTGGAAACAACCCAAATTTCCATCAGTAGTATGATAAGATGGATAAAGAAATAGTGATACATTCTTTTTCTTTAATATTTATTTTATTTTAGAGAGAGGGAAAGAGAAAGAGGGAACATAAGAGTGGAGGAGGGGCAGAGGAAAAAGGAGAGAATCTCAAGCAGATTCCCTGCTGAGCATAGAGCCTGACTTGGGGTTCCATCCCATGACCAATGAGACCATGTCGTGAGCTGAAACCAAGACTCAGACACTTAACTGACTGAGCCAGCCAGGTGCCCCTGTGACACATTCTTATGTTGAGAATAAACTAATGATTGCCACCTGAAACAACATTGTTTATAGGCCACAAATTATAAGGTTGAGTGAAAGAAGCCATACACAAAATACACCTCATTACTCAAATTACACAAGTTGAAAATAGTGAAAATACAGCAAAGATGACAGAAGCCAGAATAATGGTTAGTGACTAGGACAGAGTTAGGGGAGGGATTAAGGATGCTTGTAATGTTCTGTTTCTTCACTTAATAATGTTTACATGGGCACTTCAATTTATGAAAATGCACTGAGATATAAACTAATAATTTGTGTACTTTTCTATAATATTTTTAATGTAATAATTTTTTATTATTAGGTAAGGCCGTAAGGTTTCATTGTCTCCTGGAAATATAAATTTGTTATTTCCATTATTGCTTTGTAATATATTTATAATGAAAATTACATGATACCCAAAATGGGTAGAGATGGACACACTGAACCTATGCTGGTATAATTTAGCTTTACGTATAAAAAGTAGACTTTTAAAATATATTTTTAATATTGTAACATTTCTTAGAATTCCACATTTCATTACCTTTCCTCAAAATGCAAATCATTCTGTAGTGAAGAAAAAACTGCACATATAATCTTAAGTTCAAATATAAAAACTTTTAAAAACATGAGAATAATGTTTTAAAGGAATTGTAATGTGTTCAGGTAAGCCATGCTGATTCTTCAAAGTAAGGCACAGAAAAATCAATTTTTATCACTTGATATCCATTGCAATTAGAGAGCAATACCAAGTCACTGACACACTAATGGGTTTCAAAATATTTCAAAAAGAAAAAGGAAATTGTTAAGTGTTTTAATTGAAATGCAGTTATAAGTATAACAAACTGGATAATATAATCTTTCTGTAAAGCTACCATATAAAACTATCATAACATAGTGTTGACTTTTAATAAATTTATAGCATTGTCTAGATACATTTTATATAACTTTATATAATAATCCTACACTGAACTATTTAAAAACTTTTACTATATTTTCTACTATAAAAAGAGTTGTTTTTCTGTGTTCCAAGTGTTTGAATTCTAATTTAATTTTAGAACAGTTGTGTAGCATTTCCAAAGAGGACTGGTTCTACAAAAGTAGACATGGCTTGCTTGAAAAGAATATTATATCTGACAGAAACATATTTTTCATGTATTCAACTATAACATTATCCTACATGGAAATGATTAAACCTAAAGTAGACACTAGGTTTTCTAATTTATGGGGTATAAAATTAACAGTTGTAAATTTTTCTGACCACAAAGATTATAGTAATTACATGTAAAAAGTAGAACCACTTCAAGAATATCACAGTCTTCAGTTTCCCTTAAACTTCCCTTCTTGTTATTTAGTTAATAACATTTTATACTTTGAGTCTCCTAATTTCTATGATTATATTCCCTGGGCTTAGAAGAAACATCCCCTCTCCAACAAACACACACATTTCTACATTTTACACTTTACTACCATTCAACCAGGTCAAAAAATCTATCTTCCTCCTTCCTTTCCCATCTTTCCTTCTTTTCTTCCTAATCCTCTCCTCCTATCCTAATGCTAATATCACATTATTGTGAATAAAACCTTTTCATGTTGGAGGGTATTTCAAAGACTAGCACAACTTGTGCCTGATGCATCTAGATTTCTTTCAACCAACAGTATAGACACTATGGTGAATATGTAACCAGACATGAATCTGGAGTAGTAGTTTGGCCAGTGACACAGTTGGGTGTTATTCAGAATTAAAATTACAACAGAATAAAGATCATATTAACGCTCGCCCCCAATTTCTTTTTTCTTTCTCCCTTAAGATTCACTTCCTCATAGTATATACTAGGGAAGGAAGTATGAGGATTGTCTCATTATTTTTTACATTCTCCACAGCATGGTGGGTCCTTCATCCATTCCCAGGCTAATACGGGCTGGGGACAGGGAGCGGTAACAGGGAGTTATTGTTTAATGAGTATAGAGTTTCAATGTTACAAGATGAAAAGAGTTCTGAGTATGGATGGTGGTAATGGTTGCAGAACATTATGAATTTATTTAATACCACTGAACTGCACATTTAACAATGGTGAAGATGATCGGGGTACCTGGGTGTCAGAGTCAGTTAATCCTCAAACTCTTGGTTTCAGCTCGGGTCATGATCTCAGAGTTGTGGGATAAAGCCCCCCATCTGGCTCTGTGTTCCGCATGGAATCTGCTTGAAATTCTCTCTCCCTCTCCCTTTGTCCCTTCCACTCATGCTCTCTTCTCAAATAAATATATTTTTTAACAGAGAGAGACACAGTGAGAGAGGGAGCATAAGCAGGAGGGAGTGGGAGAGAGAGAAGCAGACTTCCTGCGAAGCAGGGAGCCGATGCAGGGCTCGATCCCACGACCCTGGGACCATGACCTAAGCTGAAGGCCGACATTTAACAACTGAGCCACCCAGGCGCCCCACTAAATAAATATTTTTTAAAAATGGTTAATGAGGCACCTGGGTTCATCAGTTGGTTAAGTGTCGGACTCTTGGTTTGGATTCAGGTCATGATCTCAGGGTCCTGAGATGGAGCCCTGTGTCGGGCTCCACACTCAGCAGGGAGTCTGCTTCTCCCTCTGGCCCTCCCCCTGCTCATGTGCTATCTCCTTTTAAAATGAATAAATAAAATCTTAAAGACAGATAAATAAATAAATAAATAAATAAATAAATAAATAAAATTTTAAAAATGGTTAAGATGATCAATTTTATGTTATGTGTATTTTACCACACACAAAAAAGAACTTAGAAACGTGTGCACTAACAGTTTTCCAAGCCTCCGGCTCAGGTCATGATCTCAGGGTCCTGGGATTGAGCCCCTCAGACTCCCTGCTTAGCAGGGAGTCTGCTTCTCCCTCTCCCTCTCCCTCTGCCCCTCCCCCTGCTTGTGCTCTCTCTCACTCTGCTCTCTCTCAAATAAATAATAAAATCTTTAAAAATAAAAGAGTAGAGTTAAATCTACACTTGGCATCAGTGTCATCCCATTCTTTGCAGCCTTTAGAGATTAGGCTTATTTCTCAAGAACTAGGTCCTTGAGGGCATTCACTCCTAATAAAAACAAGTTTCATCAATAACAAAAATCTGAAAAAAAATAATAAAAATCTGATCTGAGATGAAGACTTCATGAATCAAGGATTTTTGTTGTGAGGCTTTATTTTGGGGTTTTTTGTTTGTTTTGTTTTGTTTTGTGAAGGGGTATGTGGTTGGTTTTGTTTTCTAATACAAAGAGAAAGGTCTTTGCAACCTCTTTATCTGTTCTTTTAGCTTCCTCAAAATCTTAACATGATGAAAAGTCTAACAGATCAGTAACAATCAACACTAAGAAGGCACAATTGTGTAATTTTTGGCTTATTTTCTCTAAGTTATATATATATAACTAATATATAGTTAAGTCTTTCTCTTTAATCATAAGAAAGTTTGATACTTGTTGTCTCAAAACATAACTGCATTTGAACCAAGATAATTTCTGAGTTTTACTGATTTCTTTGCCCTATTCTTAAATAAAATATTATATGAGCACTAAAGAAACATGCACCGCAGTAGAAAATGCTATGATTCTTCATCATCAAATAATATTCCATTGACTTCTGTGTATTATTTCAAATAGTCTATTAGCAGACAGTTTATTTCCAATGTCTTTCTACAATATAGATATTACTGTACTTAGCTTTTATTTTCCTTCCATTGATTTAATTTGAAGAAAATAATATAATTCAAATTTTTACAAACCTTGGACTTTCACTCTCAAATAATATTAATTCATCCACTTTCCAATAAACTTATACATGATTTTGGAAACAGTTGTGATGTATCAACTAATAATTGATTTTTATTATAATTACCTGTGGACATTTTTCTCCCTTGCTAGATATAAGATATTTGATGACAAGGATTGAGTAGTACTCCTTCAGGCACTCATAGCAGTGCCTGAAACATAATATGTGCTCAAAAAGTATTTTCTATAAAGAATGAATGAATGAACAAAAAAAGAACCATCTGGGTCTTATTCTTGCTTACTATTTTCTATCTGTATTAATATGAGCAAATTATTTTTTTTTTAGTTACCTGACTTTCCATTTTCTCCCTTATAAAGACAGTGATCATTAACTCATAAGCTAGTTGTGATAATCTGGTAATATATGTGAAATGCTTTGAAAACTTAAAACTTTCACCCAAATACAACACATAGATTTTAATCATTAATTTATCTAAATTGAGAGATTTTCCTCTGTGTAGCTATTATCTACCCAACCCTAATGTTCTCTCCTGCCTTCTTATATGATTTCAGAACATGGATCATCTTACTACATTACCCTATCAAATATTTCTTAGATAGCTTAATATTATTGTTGATAGCCTTTCTAATCCTGGACTTAACCTTACTCTTGATTCGACTTCAATTATAGGAATGAATACATCTTCAACTTAATAATTACATGGAATATCAACTTCCTATTCTTGGACCACATCACATTTGAGACCTATACTGAAGCCTTGTCTTGCCAACCAGTCCAATTATTCCATACTTTTACTTAGTACTAACTTTATCTGCCTTCATTTGTCTTTCTCTGCTTAGAAATTGTTCTAATTATCTACTGCTGCATAAAAATCTACCCCTCAATACCAGTGGCTTCAAACAACACTAATTATTTATTTTGCTCAAAAATCTGCATTTTAGGCATGACTCAGAAGAAAAGGCTCATCTCAGCAGTACATGGTGTCAGCTGGGGCAGCCTGACTGGGGACCGGAGGTTCTGCTTCCACTCCCACTCACCTACAAGACTGGCTACTCCATGCTGGATGTTGGCTGGCATCTAGGCTTGGGAGCCTCACTTCTTCTTCATGGACCTCTCCTGGGCTGCTTGGTTTGTGCACTGGTAGAATGGCTAGTTTCAAGAGTAGGCATTCTGAGAGGACCATCCAAAAGTGGATGAAGTTTTTACGATTTAGCCTCAACAGTCACATAGCAACTCTTTTGCCACACTTTATAGAAGCAATACCAAAGGTCCACTAGGGAACTAGAAATAAACTTCAGTACTCAATGGGAGCAGTATTAATTCTGCACTGTGTGAAGAACATATAGGATGAGATATATTGTGGCAAAAACTTTGGAAAACACAAATTTTCATAGTCCATTCTCTGGCTATAATTCACATCTCCCATATGTAAAATGCAAGCAACCCTACTGTGAAGACTCCCAAATTTCATCCCATTGTGGCTTTAACTTGAAGTTCAGAATTTTGTCATCGAATTCTGGTTCAAATGGGATGAGACTCCTCTGGCTTAATTCCTCTGTACAACTCTTTGAATACCATTCTTGATCTAAAGGCCCTGAACTAAAGAGACAACTTACTGCCCCACAGATACCCTATAGACTAATGATTGAACAGACATAAGATAAAGGCTATCAACACAGCTATTCAAAGGGAGAAAAATAGGAAGGACATAGCAGTCATAGGCTCATGGCATTTCAAATTCAGTAGAGTACATGTTGCCAGTTCCTAGATAAGGGTCCAGTCCTAATTCCTAGGAGTTGTTCAGTATGTTTCATGACTCCATTCTGTGGGTTTCTGGTTCCGTTCTCTTAAGTCATTCTTTTTCCATGAAAAGTAGCCCATGTTTGCAACTAGGTGGTTTTTCAGCCAATTTCCTACCTATAGAAATTTGAAAGTCCAAAGACCTCTTTTTATTTTATATACTGTGTCTATCCCTCTTAGTTCCAAGCTAATATAATTATTTTTTAAATGTGTGGCCTCTATGTTTTATCAATTTATAACTCACTCCATTATATAAAGTTATACCCACAAAATGTTTGAGATAAGCTCTCCTGGTCTATATAAAATACATATATCATCAATTCTTTACACTAAGGCTATAACTCTACCTCAGATTTTGATTATATTATCCTTTATGTTCTAAAATATTGTGTGCCAGTTCTTTCCTACCTGTGCCCCCTGCATATTCTCTCCTTCTCAAATGAAATTTTTCCCATAGTCGTCAAGATTCTTTAGTATTCAAAAAGTGAGTAACTCCAAAAACTCAATATACTATGCATAGGATAATTCTGCCTCTAACATATGCCTATTAATAAATATGAGGGGCACCTGGGTGGCTCAGTCAGCTAAGCCTCTGCCTTAGGCTCAAGTCATGATCCCAGGGTCTTGGGATTGAGCCCCGAGTCAGGCTCCCTGCTCAGCGCTCTCTCTCTCTCTCTCTCTCTCTCAAATAAATAAATAAATAAATAATAAAATCTTTAAAATAAATATGATCATTTGCAAATTATGTATAAATAAGAAGAATTTACTTGAAATATATATAAAGTACCCAATAAAATGAAATTGAGATTGAAACTAATAAAATTAGTTCATTTTCAATAATAACATTTCCATCATTTTTGGGGGGGTAGGGCAGGGGGAGAGGGAGAGAGAGAATCTCAAGCAGGCCCCACTCTCAGCATGGAACCCGACTGAGGTCAGTCAGTCAACTGACTGAACCATTCAACCATCATTTTTAATAAAGATATAGAATCAACAAATCCTCAAAAGTGATCTGATCTATTTTTGCCTATACTCAAAATTACCTTGCATTTTAACATACCAACAGCATTTCTGTAAGCTACAGAAAAACAACAAAAATTATGTATTTACTGCACTAGGTTAACAGTACCCAGCAAGAGAGATAAACTGCATTTTGATAAACTCTATAGCATTTCTGAGGCTATAATATTACAAGCCACTGAGAAAATAGAATAAATAATTAGTTTTCACACTACACTGATTTTATATCAAAGGTATTACTTATGTTTATTGAAAAAGCGAACAAAACTACCTCCATGGTATATGTTCAATTAACTTCCAAGATAAATTATATTTGTTTCCTGAAATAAATTCCTGTGGGAATGTGATGCAGAAATCACAATGTTTTTTTCATGAGAAATGATCAATACTTTCTACATAAAGTAAGTCTCAGTAACTCTTACGTTCAGCCTTCAAATATTGTCTTATATGCCACACATGTTGTGGCATCTTCCACTCATTTAAATATTTGATTTTAATAAAAATTATGCTTTCAAATTCAATTGTTTTTCTTCATTTAAAAATCTTAAAATAATTTTTACTTACTATAAAGCAATGTACATTCATTTAGAGAAAACAGTTAAAAAACTGAAAAGCAAAACAAAATCTTTAACAATCGAAGGATTTATACTTATATATTATTTTTTCAGTGAGGCCTTCTCTAATAACCTTCTTTGAAACTATGCACAACCCATTCTGAACTCCCAGTCTTCCTTCTCTCTCTTATTTTTCTTCGTAGCATTTATAACCACCTGGTATTCATTCTTTCTTCTTTTCTCTCTTTATTTTTTCTTTGCTTTCTTTCATGTATCAATCTATTGATATATTTTTTCTATTAAATGTCTAATCCATTAAATGTCTCTTATACCTCAAATTAAGTTCTATAAAACAACAATGTTTATAATTTGTTCAAGGCTCTGGAATAGTGGTGAATACAAAAGAGACTCTCAGTGCATATTTGTTAAATGATTAATCAAATGAATCTCATCTTTTTACCAGATTTAAATATATACACCATGTTAAAACTTTTCATAGGACTCTATCCATTTGATGTATGAGAATTAACTAGACCACATTTTTCTTTCATTTAGGACATTTTTAAAGTTTTCATTACTAGTGTTCTTCGGCGAATTTCCTTAATGCTTAAATTTGAGGCATATCATTAATTATTCCCCTAGGGCAATCTCAGAAGTAGGATTTTGGGGTTAAAAGGCATATACATTTGAAATATTCTGCCAGCCTGCCCTTGAGAATCACTGATATCAACTTATATTTCCACCACATTGTATGAGAGCCCTCGGTTTTCCACACTCAATATTTTCATTCACTTTCTTTTTACATTTGCTGAGTATTTCCCTCCTCTAAATGTCCAAAACCAGGTCAATATGAGCAAAAAAGTAATCTTTAAGCCCTCTTCCACTTAACAACAATTTTATTTTACCTGTGCTGGATCAATCACAAAATCATTTACGTATCTGTGAATTAAAACTTGTGCAATAAGAGTAGATTGCTTTATAATGTGATGCACCTCATTTAATAATCTCTTCATTAAATTTTTCTAATGTATTTTCACTGGTTACACACATTTAATGGTCTAAAATATACTGACTGCAAATATACTATTTCCTCTTTAATTCAGACTAATGAAAATGAATTTTATCTTTCTTAAATATATGCAAAGACTTCATTTATGAATAAAACAAAACTATTTCCATGCTGTTAATAAAAGTTCTTTTTTTTAAATGTTATTATGTTATGTTAGTCACCATACAATACATCATTAGTTCTTGATGTGGTGATCCACGATCCATTGTTTTCATATAACACCCAGTGCTCCATGCAGTACATGCCCTCCTTAATACCCATCACCGGGCTAACCAATCCCCCCTCCCTCCTCCCCTCTAAAATCCTGTTTGTTTCCCAGAGTCCATAGTCTCTCATGGTTCCTCTCTCCCTCCAATCCCCCCCCATGTTTCCCTTCCTTCTCCTAATGTCCTCCATGCTATTCCTCATGTTCCACAAAAGTTCTAAAACAATTTGAAATAAATATATCACCATAAAATGTTGATCGATTGAATGAATGCCCTATAAGCTGATAAATCCCATAAGCTAGTCTTCATTTATCAACCAAACTCCTAACTCATAATATATCATTTACAACCTCATTTCTTAACACTTTAACTACAAATGTAAAATATCCAGTAATCAATTTTAATTTGCCAATCATTCTATTTATAGGTAGAAAGATAAAAATATACATGTTAAGTTCTATAAGGCAAACTACTGAATTTTTAGTAATGTCATGACTCAAGGAATGAATATGCCTATCATGCTGCATAAAGTGACTCCATTTTATAGTTTTACTCATATGTATATGCATATACACACATAACAACACAAAATAATTTTATTTGACTTATAAAATATTTGATGTACAACCCTAAAAGCTCCTTCCCATTAGTATTAAGGTAAAATAAAATTGCCAATATTTAAATGACTAAAAATATGATTAAAAATATTTTTTTAAGTTTTTATTTAAATTCAAGCTAGTTAACATACAATATAAAATAGTTTTAGGTGTACAATTTAGTGATTCAACACTTACATACATCACCCAGAGCTCATCACTGACAGGTGCTCTCCTTAATCCCCATCACCTATTTAACCCATCCCCCACACATCTTCCCTCTGGTAACCATCAATTTGCTCTCTATAGTTAAGAGTATGTTCCTTGCTTTACATCTTTCTTTTTTTCCCCTATGATTGTTTCTTAAACTCCACATATGAGTGAAATCATATGGCATTTGCCTTTCTCTGACTGGCTCATCTCACTTAGCATAATACTCTAGCTTCATCCACATCCATGGCAAATGGCAAGATTTCATTCTTTTTTATGGCTAATATTCCACTGTGCGTGTGTGTGTGTGTGTGTGTGTGTGTGTGTGTATACACACAGTTTCTTTATCCATTCATCAGTCAATGGACATTTGGACTCTTTCCATAATTTGGCAATTATAGATAACGTTGCTATAAACATCAGGTGCATGTATCCCTTTGAATTAGCGTTTTTGTATTCTTTGGGTAAATACCTAGTAATGCAATTGCTGGATTGTAGGGTAGTTCTGTTTTTGACTTTTTGAGGAATCTCCATGCTATTTTCCAGAATGGCTGCCTCAGTCTGCATTCCCATTAATAGTGTAAGAGGGTTCCCCTTTCTCCATATCCATACCAACACCTGTTGTTTCTTGAAAAAACACTTCTCTCTTAATTTAATTCTAAGATAGGATATGAAAGGGTATCATTATAGGATAAAAATTGACACAAGCATATAACCAACAGAACTATTATCCCTGTATCTTTTGATTTTATAACAATGATTTTTTTTAAAAAATCACAAGACTTAACATACTAAGTTAGATGATATTCCCAGCAAAAGTTAGATGGTATTAAGAATTATAAACAGAAATGGGCTATTCTCACTTTAGAACAGAAAACCATATTACTATGTATATACTAAAAAGAATCAAGAATTCTTTGTCATATTCATTAATAAAAAACCTAGCCTAAGTAAAAATCAATAAAAAATGAGGAATCTATTTAGAGAGTTGATAATATCACACCTGAATATCTTTTCCTTGATTGGATCAGTGTAAGAGAATTAGGACAAATGGAAGTTAATTTTCAATTACCAGAATGAAGCACAGATATTAATTGAATTGGCCCTGGTCACCTATTAAATCTATATTCAAGACATGTTTTGGATGGTATACCTTAAATAGTAGATTAAATTTAAAAATATGAACAATTCTAATTACTATAATATCTGAGCATGTCAGAGGAAATCAAATTTTATACATCAGAATATCAGGTAGTACCTTCAGAAATCCACTTTTTTCTAATGTTACTTTTAAGATGCAGGATGGCAAACCATGGAGTTCAACCAGTGTAATAAACTCTTTTTGCTTAGCAAGCTGGCTACTCTACAGTTGTGTAGTGACTTTGACAGTCACTATGTCTTTGACTTCCAAATAGTAACTCTCTTCATAATGAAGATATTCCTCTCTCCCAAATTCTTTCAGAAGCTAGTGTTGGCCTGACAACAAGAAGAAATGTGTTTCATATTATAATAAGATTTTATTCTTCTAAGGAGCTTCAGAGCTTTTGAAAATGACTTTGAAATACATTCTTATTAATCTTTAATATTCTCATGAGAGGCACGTAGGTGGCAAATATTTTCTGAATTTTGTAAAACAGAAACTAATATAACAATTAGTGAATTTACTGCCTTAGGCCAAATACTGAAATGATGAAAAGTTGTAGTGCCAATCCTGGCACCTAACTGAAACTCCTATACCTTCCAACCACAATAATTTTTATGGAGAGAACAGTAAAGTCAGAGAGAAAAAAATATTCTTCAGAAAATATGAAGTTCAACATAATTTACTTCAAGAGACCCTGAAATGGATAGTTATTTATTATTTGATTGTGCTTGGTGATGGTGACCGTGATAGTACCAGAACTTGAAAAAACTAATTTTCCTGCACCACTTCTGGGTGACCACATATTGAGTGTGGTCAGGGACACACTAAAGTTGTGTGCATTCTACTTCATAACAAAGCTAAAACCTGACAAAATCAGCAGTAGTATAGTAACTCAAGAGAAGAAAAAGAAAATAAGAAAAGTTACATTTTGACTTACAACAGACCTTTAATTGGGCAATATACTTGATTCTTGAAAGACAATGAAAAACAAAGCAAGCCTCTACGGATCACAGGCTCTCAGTATTCTCATTTGCTGACGGGTTTTTCATCAGAAACTCTTGAACGAGTTTCTCCATTCTGTTTCATTTGTTTTTCTCTTCAATATTCTCATAAAGAGTCATTACAACAGTTTGGTTGTTTACTAGCAATACATTTCAAAATTACTTGAAAACTATCGTTCCTATTTTCTATCTAGTTTTCCTGTGTGAAATAACACATTTAACTGATTTATCCTCATTACTAAGGAAAGCTATTGCATTCATTCTTTAGTCTAAGAACACTATTACTAGTAGCTGAATTAATCCCAATTTTAAAAATCAAAATTGCTTTTGGAATTTTAACTCCCCCCCAAATAAATGTTTATCTTTTTACATGGATATTTTCTCGATACTTGAGAAAAAATAATTTCATGAGAATAACACAATGTGTGCCTTGTATATGATTGATCTTACAAATCATAGTAAATTGCCTTTCTCCTCTAATGACTCTAGCATATTAAGAATTTTGGGTTTTTCCCTAATAGAAAATGACTTTGTTAGCTTTAAGTTAAAACTGGTAAGATGGTCTTTGTTAAAATTAAGAGACATAAAACTCCAAACAAATTTTACAGTTGAAAAAAAAATCTAAAATCTTTCACTGAGTAAACAGATATCTTTTTCGTCCTGTACATTTAAAAGAGGCATGGTAAATACAAAGGTATGTTTATAATTGTCTGTTTTTATGATGGAAGGCTTAGATTTTTTTTCTCATAGCTTTAAAAGAGCAGTCTGTACTTACCTGGTCCATCAGTCATTTTCTCCAGACACCGAGGAGATGTGCTAAGAAAGGAGGCATGTTTCAGTTTAGCCACAAAACTACGAGGTGGCATGTATTTATGTTGAACTTGGGACATCTCATATGATTTTTGAACATCATAGCTGCCAGGTGCTGGAATATCCTGAAAAGAATGTCAATGGATGAGCATTAACATGTCTTACATGGAAAATACCTAAAACCATGTGGAATACATGTTCACACTAAGCAATGGCATAAGTGGAAAAATATGAAAATTCTCTTAATCATTTAAAAAAAATTAAAAGACTATCCCTAAATTTATACCCTCCTTATAGGACTGTAAATTTGCGTGTCAAAATTTAAAGTAAAATAAACGGAATTATGAAATTTAGGTCCATATTCTTAAAAAAAAAAGCTTTCATATTATAGATCAAACTTTCATTTTCAAACTTCATAATGAAAATCAAATTTCACACAGGAATGAGAATAATTATTTGTTTTCCTAAGAAGCAAAACTATCCCTGCTATACTGTTCTATGTGAGCCCACTTTACTTATTCTACAAATGAGACTGCTTATTTCATTTTTAATAGATTCCAATTAAGTTGAAAGGCTTCCCCTTTTATCATTTATGGCTGTTTATATGCTCTACAGTTATATTAGCATTTTTAATCAACATAAACCACATGGAAATTAATATCTATAATAATAATTCTAAACTCAATCAAATATAAAATATCATATATTTGTTGCACAATCAATGCCTGTAAACTATTAGCTAATTATTTCAATGAAAAAAATTTTAACTCATTTTCCTCAAATTATTTTAAAATATAATATATTCTATTTAACATATCTTTTCATCTCTATTATGTATAAAAACCAAACTTTTCAAGTTTTAATGTTTTTCTAGTAGGCAGGACACTCCTGTGGCTAATGGTGTAGACTCTAGCTCTAGACTTCTTGGATTTCAAATATCTGCTCCTTACTTTTTTAGGGACTCTAGGCAAGCCACTTAACCTCCGTGATTCTTAGTTTTCTCATTTGTAAGTGGAGAAAATAATAGTCTTTATATCATATCTCATAAGGGTTGTTATGATAATTAAATTAGTTAAAACAAGTAAAATACTTAGAATGATACCTAATTCCATAAAAGCATTAGATAATCTTACTATTCCACAAAAGTTAATATCAATGCAAAAAAACAATACGGAACTTCAGGGTTTGGGCTAATAAGGAAGTATTTTAATGTTTCAAGTAAGTCAAAGAAATTTGGATACTGAAAAATCATACTTTTAAAGTCCATCAAGGAGCCATACTTTATAAAACATACCTTCTCTTGTTTCTCATGCCCCTATTATCTCCTTCAAGCATATGCCAACAACATTATTGTCTACTTCCAAAGAATCATTAATATGGTATGGGTACTAGGGGTGGAGATTCTTAGATGAAACCCCACATTTCTGTTTTAAGTGCTGTGCCAAACACCAAATGCCATACTCAGTAAGTCAACTAATAAATGTCAGCAGTTGTTTTCTTCTTGCCTGCATCAACAGAATATTTAGGAAGGGTAGGCTGAAGATAAGCAATAACAGTAGTAGCTCCATAGATGACTTGTGGATCTTTTGGGGCTACTTCTGTGGTATGTGAAAGGAAAGTGGGAGAGAGTACCAAAGCACAAAGAAATCTTGAGTGCACACAATATACTCAGAGTGTTTAGGAAAGTTTTGCAAAGATCTTGATTGCACCTACTATACATTTTAATTTTCTTATCTGAAGCTATTATAGTTACTGCCTCCTTAACACACTGCCTGGTGTTACCACCTATTCCTTTCTCCAGTGCCTAACCTATATATGATTGATGGCTTTGGCTACTGCCACACAGAAACCCCCCTTTTTTTTTAATGCATTGAAGCAAAGATAAGAAACTTCATCAGTGATCACTTTTCTTAAAAAATAGTGTGTTCCCACCAAGGAAAATTCATCAAACTAGTTATCCTAAATTTGAATAGATTCACTGTGTCCTCTACCAAGATATACTACCCTTGTTCATGATCATCTCTTCCTATAGCATATCCATGCTTCTCTGAAAACATATTCCCTGCTTTTGTCCTTTATCAATGCTTCTAAGCTCTTCTTACTCATCTTCAATTCTTATTTTTTCTGACCAAGAGATTGATATTTCAAGTCAATTTCCCAGGCAAATGGTTACTAAGACAAATCTGAAATACTGTTTAAGAGCAATAATTTACACAACACCTATAGATGGTACCCTAAACACCATTTCAGGAAAAAAATTGTATGTAGAGGTAAGATCATCAAATCTCTGTGGGTGATCTTTTATACATCACAGAAAATAGGAAAGGCACATGATGAGTGGATATGATAGACATTTCTCATGCCTTTTTTTTAAACTTAGTTATTTGTACCCTTTTCCTGTGTTTAGAAAATTCCACATACTTCGCAGCAGAATCTGAGTCCTGTCACAAAAACTAAAAATGCCTGATTCACATCCTCCTGGTCTAATTTTTTAGCTAGAACACAAATCTAGGTCATAGGCTTAAATGACAGACTTTGAACTGGCAGCCAGTTATTCAGAGAAACACAGAGCATTAAAAAGTCCATTCTAGTGAGGGGCTGGCAGTGCTAGAAGCTATGTCCAGCTCCCAGAGGCAAAAAGAACAAGTAGAAAGTGAGGGAAAATGCGATAAAATGTCTGATGAAATAAAAGCTATGCCTCAGTGCAAATTAAAGGTAAATCTAAGATGTCCTCATTTCATCTGGAAAACACAGGCCCTATCAAAAAATGACATAGTCATATAATTAAAATAATTGATGTATGTAAAATTATTAGAATGGTATCAGATATATAACAAGCACTAGTGTTAATTTCTATTAGGTGTGAAACTATGTGTAACCCTCAGTGATATCTTCCTTGCCTGGAGAGATGTCAACTGGCTCTTTAAAAGGAAAGCTTCTAGTATTTTAAGCCTGAACAAACAACAACAACAATGAAAGGTAGTTAAGTTGTTGAGAATCACATGAAGACAGTATTCCAGGCAGTTTAAAAAGAAAAAATCACTAGTTTCAACCAGCCTCAAAGGAAAGCAGGTCACCCCGTTTATGTTTTGGAAAAACCATTTCACATACTTTGAGATTTTATTCAATTCTGTCAGGCAAGTTGAAGCCCCTGCAAAATTTCCCATGCCCAAATACAATCCTCTTCTTCAAGATATTTGAACTTGAATGGGGTAGGAAGCTAAAGAGTAAAGCTGAAAATTTTGGAGGGTAGAACTTACAGGAAGAAAGAAAACAGACCCTCAGGCTCTCATCCCAAAACTCAAAAGAGCGATGAGTGCAGAGCCACAAAGGTAGAGTAGAATCCTAATCTTGTGGTATTTATCAGGTAAAGTGTCACTAGAAGAACGAGCCCACAGCAATATACAACAGATCTAACAGCATTTTATATAAATAAAATGTTAGATAGCATAATATAATAAAGACCACTGACTATGCTTTGGCTAAAATAAGTTTTCATTACATTTTTGCATAAATTGTTCTGGCTGTTACTTCATGCCTAAGTATATTCCAGTCTAAAATTTTATTTTAAAATCCCAAATATATAATTATTTAAAAATCACTGGAATTTCGTTTATAATGAAGCTTATCAGTTAAGAAGACTTAAGAAGACTTCAGGGAAAGTTTCAATCAAAGCTTTGAATCAAAATCTTTAGTCAAATATGTATACATAGTAAAAAAAAATATGGGCCATAAATATAGTGAAACTTGCCTGAATATGCAGAAAACTTTGATTAAAGCAACTTATACAATGGAATATTACTCAGACATCAAAAAGAATGAAATCTTGCCATTTGCAACAAAGTGAATGGAACTAGAGGGTATTATGCTAAGTGAAGTAAGTCAGTCAAAGAAAGACAAATACCATATGATTTCACTCATGTGGAATTTAAGAAACAAAGCAGATAAACAGGAGGAGGGGAGGAAAAATAAAATAAGATGAAAATTGAGAGGGAGGCAAACCATAAGAGACTGAACTCTAGGAAATAAACTGAGGGTTACTGGAGGGGAGATGGGTGGGGGGGAATGGGGTAACTGGGTGATGGGCATTGAGGAGGGCACTTGATGTAAGGAGCACTGAGTGTTATATGCAACTGATGAATCACTAAATTTTACCTCTGAAACTAATAAAAAAATAAAATAAAAAATAATTTCAGTTTTATAAAGAAGAAGGGCATTTCAGATGATGATCAAATTACCTTTGTTTTGCCTATCACAAATTATAATTATGAACATGTAGTTATCCTTGCCATTTTTCAGCTTTCCTAACAGTCATCATCCTGAACACACACCTCTTTAAATATTTGACTTAGGAAAGAATAAGTGTTATTTTAGAACAAAAAAATATTTTAATACAGATACAAAATTATACTGTTAATTATAAGTGATAGGCAAAAATAGAAAATATTGATTTTATTGTCCATAATCTCCTGACACACTAGAAAAGACCTTTTACCCTAACACTATTTTATGAAAGGTCAGCCATACCATGATACTTCAAGGCTCAGGAAAAAATAATAAAAAGTGCTGGTGGACGAAATCATGTAGACAATAAAACCACTGATTTCACCTAATTTCTCTAATATAACATTATACAACTCACACCTGAATCACAAATTTCCAGTTATTTGCTGACATTTCTACTTCATTATCCTCAGACAGCCTTAAAATAAAACTCCTTTGTCTTCCCTTCCACAACTACCCTGCCATCTATCCTTTCTCACCTAGCTACAATAATTCCTTAGTTAACCAGGCCTGAAAATAGAAAGCTGCATTCACTTTTCTTCACCTTCCTCTCCCATAACTAAAAATCATTAGTTATATCTATTGTAACTTCTCTCACTTTATGCCTTTCTTTTCTTAACTACCAAAACAATCCTGCTATGGGCCCTAAAATATACCTGACAACTGTACTATCTCTTTAAACTTTAGGTCTTCCATCTCAAACCACTGGCATCACAGTAGCAAAGAAGTTATTGTACTAAAACATGACCAAATTCTGCTGGGAAGGTACATTGGTTCCTGAGTGCTATGGGAAAAATTTTCAGAAAATTCTCTTTGGCACTAAAAGTCTTTTTAAATTTGGAGGTAAATTTACAATTGTAAAACCCGGTTCAAGCAGAGCTTCTTCTTCCATTCTTGATCACCCTAGCTACAAATGATATCCTTCACTTTTCAATTCCTCTGTTACTTATTGTATAAATATACTTATTTGTATAAACACAGAAACATATAAATAGCTCATTAAACAAATATACATATTTATTTGAATATTTTTTCCTCATCAATATAAGAGCAGGGAGAGCATTTATAGCTATCTGATGTTTCCTCAGGTAAGATTTTATTTGCCTTATGTATTTGCAGATGAATTTTTTTTCTCTCAGTTAAAGAAAGCTGACATTAAGAATCCAGGAGCACAGGGGCTCCACAATAGCATTGGACATGTAGGCCCTTTCATGCTTTTTTCTGTACCATTCTTAGATTGTAGCCCCCATCCTTATGTTCTCAAGATACTGACCATAGCTCTAGCCATAACATTCTTATTTCAGAAAAGAAGGGAAAGAAAAAAGGCAAAAAAATGCATTTAACAACTGAACAGCCTTCTCTGAAGAACTTTCCCAATCCGATAACTTCTGCTTTCTTTTCATCAGTTAAAACTATTCAAATAACTACTCTATAACTATAAGGGAACTTGGAAAAAAAAAAAGTCGTTTTAGCTGGGCACATTGTTCTTCAAATAAAATTGGGTTCTGTTAGTAAGGAAGAAAAAGAGAATAGATACGGTGTTGGCAACTAGTAATCTCAGTCATAACATATATCTGTCTTTGAGGGTACTAAAATCATAAAATAATTAACTCACTTCTAGTATATTATCCAGGATATTAGACTACCTCTATCAAAAGTTATTTTGACCCAAGATTTATGGTTCATTCTCTAACTCTTGCTCAACCTCTGGGTCTCAACTTTCCCTCAGTCCATTAGCTCTGTCAGGTTTCAAGTGATACACTTTTAGAACACACCACTCTTAGCTTTGCAGTGGTTGTTACACTTGCAATTAAATAAGTCTTCAATTATTTGTTTAATATCATCACCCCCATAGGTACGTACAGTTCTTGAAGGTTGAGAAAGTATTGTTTCATTGATCAAAGTATCTTCAATAATGGCAAATGCATTGCACACAGTAAGTGATCAATGAATATTTTTTTAAAGATTTTATTTATTTATTTGAGAGAGAGAGCATGAGCAGAGGGGAGGGGCAGAGGGAGAGGAGAAGCAGACTCTCCACTAAGCAGGGAGCCCAGTGTGGGGCTTGATCCCAAGACCCCGGAATCATGACCTGAGTTGAAGGCACTTAACCAGCTGAGCCACCCAAGAGTCCCATCAATGAATATTTTTTAATCAATGAGTAAATAAATGAGCTAATGAAAGAGTGAATAAATCTATCAGTATCTGTCTACCTTGAAGCCTCCCCTCCCATGTTTGGTCTTATCACTGAGCTGCCCCATAACAGTAGGGCTAACACAATGCCTTGAAAGTATTTTCAACCCCTATAGTGCTTAAATTTGTCTCACATATAAGCAGTTTTATATTAAATGTGTGCTGGGTAAAGAATGTTCAAGTTCTCCTTTCCCTAAAGATGTTCCTGTTTCTAATAAACAGAGGTGCAACTTACAATCTCAGCAATGATGTAGAAGTATGGATATGTCCATTCATACTAATCAAGGACGAACTTTCATAAAATCACTAGGTAGTTAAATTTGATTAATATTTTATGTGAGATGCATTTCCTTCTCTTTGCTATCAAAAAAGTAGACTTTTACTTTTGATACCTGAGCTTTTCATGATCACTTGTGACATTGGTTTTATAGAAAAAAATGTATATCTCAGCAGATTAGAGTAAAACACATGAACAGAAATGGCCTATGTAACCTTTCTTTTCTTGTAAATGCTAATTCTGAGATAGGAAAAAAAAACATAAGATTATTGCCAGTTATAATAGCTCTAATTGACATGATATCATTTCTTCAGATTTTATCAACTCAATACAAATCCAGAAGTTAATTCTTCTCCAAGTTGAATGTGAAAAGAAAGTTAATGTAAGTGATTTTTTAAAAAGAACACAATTGTTCCTAGACCTGGCCAGACAGATTTGGATAAGGCACTAAAAATTATCTTGATAAACTTAGAAAACTTAAAAGAGGTAAATTTTGAATGTGATTTCTGAGGGATGTGTGAATGTGAATAGCAGAGCTGCAAAATTTTTCATTAGCCCTAGAGAAATGTCTACAAGTAAAATTCTTTTTTTCAAGATTTTATTTATTTATTTGACAGAGAGAGAGAGAGTGAGAAAGGGAACACAAGCAGGGGAAGTGAGAGAGGGAGAAGCAGGCTTCCTGCTGAGCAGGGAGCCCCATGCGGGGCTCGATCCCAGGACCCTAGGATCATGACCTGAGCCGAAGGCAGACACTTAACGACTGAGCCACCCAGGCGCCCCACAAGTAAAATTCTAATCAATTTGTTATGTTCAAACTTTTTGAAATCAAATGACCCCTAGTGTCATCTGTTATGTTCAGTATGGCAAGAATTATCCCTTACATAAAAAGAACGATCATTTTAAGGTAGTACTCCTGAAATACCACAAAACTTTAAGTCAAAATTGCTGGGTTATATTCACAGCTTTGTTTTAAGCCTCAAGCAGGCCTTGAAGAATCTTACTCACTCATCTAACTCCCTCTCACCATAATGTATGCTGAAGGTCATGTTCAGAAATATTTAGTGGGTCTCTATGCAGGAGATGTGTTTCTCCCTTCTCTTTTTCCTATGAGATTAACAGTGAGATGAGTCATAGAACTATTCATAGTTAGAAGTTGCCTCTCCCACAGTAAGTTTTAAGGAAGGCAGAATGATCTAGGCTTTCCTTCTGTAAGCTATAAATATCTTAGCATTCCATTACCTACTTCAAAAAATAATTATGATTATATGTAGACAGAGAAGAGTAGAGGTGATGACAGAGAGGAATAAACTATGAAAAAGAGAGGAGAGAAAGCAAGGTAATTATGACAAAGTAGGTATGCAATGACAGGAACTGAACATTGTCTACACAGAGAGATAAAGAGCTCTGATAATGTTACCCATACACAAAAATAACTGTTTTCCATTTTATGGCACAGGGTTTATAGATCTCAATAGCAAAAGGTAAATTGTGTATTTGAAATGAAGGAAACCAAATTATTCCCCCCTGATGTGCCTATAAATACCTTTTCTGATGAATGAAATATATTTTAAAGACCCCATCTCATTCCTTATTTATAGTTCTTATATAGCACTAAAGAATTGTTCAAGTTAGTTTATATTTGGTGTCAAATTTAATAGCACATTTTTTAGTGACACCAAATGGTTCTTGATTGAACAGATAAAGAAACAAAACAAGCAGAATAAAATATTAGATGAAAAAGCTTCGAGGATCCTATCACTGTTTCCAAGAGTCATACATACAAAGGTTATAGCCATCTGAAAACATCTAAAAAATATCTTAATTTCATGGAGAATCAAGAAAATAATCATCTAAAATAATGCTAATATCCTTATTTCTTCCTTTCCTTTCTTTTGAAAACTTTGGTATATTGTATCCCCTGTACTATAAACAAAATCCTACTTAAGTGATACTGTTTTTAAATGCTACACTATTTTAGTTCCGGTGAAACAAAAATTTACTCAGTGTTTACTAAGCACGGTCACTAGTGTCCATCCTTAGTGAAGCTTATGGACTCTGAAGCTATGTTGCCTGGGTTCAAGCCCTGGCTCATCATTTTGCTAATCATATGGCCATGGGTAAATCTTATGTCTCAATTTTCCTCATCTGTAAAATGGGAATAATAATAATTCCTACCTCCTGGGCTAGTTGCTAGGATTAAATGAGTTAATATATGCACAACACAGAGTGCTAGGTATATAGGTGTGTGCTATGTAAATTTTAGTTATTACTATACCTCATTATAAATATTGAGTTCCTAATATATCAGATATTTGGAGGTTACTTGGCTTTTCCCCAAATAGCTACTACAAGTACTATTTGAAAGTAATATATTTTTCAATGTAAGAAATAAATTAATCTTAGAACATGCAGCTTAAGAAAAATATCAGTATATCTGTTTCAAACGAGAAAAGCATAAAGACTGACATAAAATTGTAACTTGATCATGAGGAAATATAATTTAACAAATATCTTTATTAGACATGAAAAAAACAAAACTCAGAATAGAGTCCTCTATCATTTACTGACATTATTAAAGAAATGTCATGCTTAAAAAGAAGAAACTCTTTTCCTCATGCATTTCAGGGAGATGAATCAATTCTTTTTAAAAAGTATTATTTATTGAACAATTTTAAATGTCTTTGTTAGAGTTTTTGGAAATCTACATTTCAATATATTAAAGAAAATATAAATTTTCTAGTGCCAGCTTCTGGTTTTGTAGAACACAGATATTTCCAATACCTTAAAGATACAACTACCCTGAGAAAAGTGAATTTCTGAGTTAATAAATTAGTCCATATTAATGTCTGCACAATAAAAGAGAAATTCAGTTAAACATGCACAAAAGCACGTGGGGAAAAAAAAGACAAGCATAAGAGAAAGAAAAAAGAAAGTTCATGGTTTCAGTTTAGAAAAGCACCTAATTTATATCTCTCACGAAGACACTCCAAATTTGCCAGAGGACTCATAGGAAAAATTAAGAAGGAACATACACACACACACACACACACACACACACACACACACAGAGAGAGAGAGAGCAAAATGAAATGAACAAAAAAGCTAACAAACCCAAAGGACCAGTATAGATCATCTTTGATGTAATCAGGTATTGTTCTATTTTCTCTGCCCATCATTACACTACATTCTCACTGTAAAAACTTGAAATACAAAGTAAAAAGGAAAGTCTATTATTCTACTCTATTAGTTTAATCAGCCTTCACCAGTGAACATTTAACTCATTTCCATTTTTGCATTGTTATAAACAATGACATCATAAGGGAAAACATATAAATACATGTTTATGCACTTTCGGGCAAATGCCAAGATAAATTCCTTAAAAACGAATTGTTAAGGCAAGGATATGTGCAAATTAACTTTTGGTTGAAATTATCAAGTAACCTCAGAAAGGTTTTAGCAATGTAAACTCCCCCAATAGTATACAGGCTCCTGAAAAAGATGAGCTGGACTACATGGGTCCACTTACACACAGAATTTTTTTCAGTTAAGTATATTGGAAAATGTTTTGGTGATTTGCAACAATTTGAAAAACTCACAGATGAACTGCATAGCCTAGAAATATGGAAAAATTTAAGAAAAAGGTATGCCGTGAGTGCATAAAATATATGTAGATTTTATCATTTACTACAATAAAATATACACAAATCTATTTTATCATTTGCTACGATAAAGTATACACAAATCTATTATGAAAAGTTGAAGTGTACCCAAACATACAGATAGTACACGGCACCATTTGCAGACGACAGAAATGAAAGCAAACGTAAAGATGCAGTATTAAATCAAAACTGCATAAAATTAACTTTAGCACAGACTGCACTACTGTGGTAGTCACCTTCTGTTGCTATTGCAGTGAGCTCAAGTGCTGTGAATATCTGCCTAAAACAACTGTGTGACACTAATTCCTCCACATGAACGGTTTCTCTCTCCAGCAAATTGCATATCACAGCAAAACGTGATCTCTTGTGGTTCTCACTTATTTTTCACGATGTTTAGTGCAATACCATAAACCCTGACTAACCCCATGGGGCCCACACAAAGTGCCTCTAGTAATGCCGGAAGTGCTGCTGAGAAACAGAAAAGTCATGGCGTTACAAGAAAAAGCTGAATTGCTCGACATGTACCACAGACTGAGGTCTGCAGCCCACCATTTCAAGATAAATGCATCCAGAGTTAAGGGCCAATGTAAACAAAGAAAAGACAGTTTGTGAAGCCACCACTGCAGCTACACCAGCAGACGCAAAAACCTTGTGCCTTTTGTGAAATGGCTTTGGATCTTGTCTTGAAAATACAGCTTTTATTGTGGGTGCAGGATTGCTATACGAATGGCATACCTATAGACTCTAATATGATTCAAGGAAAACTAAAGTCCTTATATGACAATTTAAGCCAAAAGGAAGGTAAAGGCGCTAAAGCTGGAGAAGTTCATGCCAGCAAAGGATGATTTGACGATTTTAGAAAGAGGTTTGGCTTAGAAAATGTCAAGATAACAGGGGAAGCAGCTTCTGCCAACCAAGAGGCAGAGGATGACTTCCCAGACACCATTAAGAAAATCGTTGAAGGGAAAGGATATCTGCCTGGATAGGTTTTTAATGCAAATGGAAGTGCACTATTCTGAAAACAAAAAATGCTAAAGGACATTATCAGTAAGTGAAGCAAGCACCAGGATTTAAGGCAGGAAGAGATAGGCTAACTGTATTTTGTGCCAATGCAGTCAGGTTTATGATCAGGACTCCCCTTATCTATAAAGCTGCTACCCCAAGCCTTGAAGGGAGAAAATAAACACCAGCAGCCAGTCTTGTGGCTATACATCAAGAAAGCTTGGACAAGAATCCTTTTTCTGGATTGGTTTTATTGGTGCTTTGTCTCTAAAGTCAGGCAGTACCTTGCTAGTAAGGCACTGCCTTTTTTTCCCCCAAGGTACTTAGGAATTCTTTAATTAGAAAAAGAAAGGCAGTAGAATTATATACCAGGTTCTAAAAATACCCATGAATTAAATCACTCATATTCCCCTCTTGAAAAGCAAAACAAAACCGTAAATCACATTGCCATGAAACTTTCTTACAGTAAGGAATGAGACCAAGCTATACTAGGGCACAAAAAGCTGAAATTCTGTGCATGAAAATAATTTATTAGACATCTGGTTTATTCAAACATCAGGCCTACTGAAGGTAGAACTAACAGAGCTCTTTGGGGCGGAGGGTGCACGGGGATCCATCCAGCACCTGCTTCACTGCAAATTTCCTGAGGACAAAATTCATGTATTCTGCACTACAGTCTCATGCTAAAGCATCCACAGGTGTTTGCTATTGATTAACATGAATAGGAGATGAGAAAGTTTCTAGACATTCAACTTGGCAAGCAGCATTAGTGATGCAACTTGCAGAAATATTCTTAGGCACAAGCAATAGCACTGTCTGCAGTGAGAGTCTCTGATAATCAAAGAAAAAAGTATCACTGGGCGCCTGGGTGGCTCAGTTGGTTAAGTGACTGCCTTCGGCTCAGGTCATGATCCTGGAGTCCCGGGATTGAGTCCCGCATCAGGCTCCCTGCTTGGCAGGGAGTCTGCTTCGCCCTCTGACCCTCCCCCCTCTCATGTGCTCTCTCTCTCTCTCTCATTCTCTCTCTCTCAAATAAATAAATAAATAAGATCTTAAAAAAAAAAAGAAAAGAGTATCACTGAATAGAATCTCACAAATAAGAAGAAAAGAAAAATACATGCACGTTTGCCAATGGACTGCTTTACTTATCATGAAAAATGTCACAGTGAGATCTATGAAATCAAAGCATTAATTGTTACATTTAACCTGTAATCGGTTCTGAAGTTATTTTGTGGTATTCAAAATCAGAGAAAAAGAAAACCAATTTAACCTAAGTGGAATTTAAGGAAGAAATGCAGGCTTAGTATGGAATAGTAGCTGCATTTCTTTGGCTAACTCATTAAAAAAATGACAAACATTTTCACTCAAATTTTGTTTTAAAAATAAAGGCAGCAGATCACCATTACAACTCAAGAACCTAATCTAAATATGCACTTGACAATAAAACACATCTGACTATGGAGTGAAAAAAAGTTTTCCAAAAATCCATCAAATGTATCATCTCCAAATAATAACTCATTTCTGCAGGCCTTTGTTGAGTGGAATCAGAATGAACTGAAGATGTACTGCTCTGAATAAAAGTCTGTAGTACAGTAGTATGAATCTTGGGCATTAAGCATAATCAACTGAATTAAGAAGTCTAAAATCTAATAAGAAATTTGTGTGTGTGTGTGTGGTGTGTGTGTACATGTGTAAAAGTCTATAAACCAGTGACCCAAAAGCAACTGAGATATCTAACCTGTCCAATGAGACATTATTTTAAATCTTCATTCGTTGAAGACAATTAAAAAATTACAATTCCAATGGCCCACAAACTAAATTAAAAAACTGTAGAAAGCAGGGATGCCTGGGTGGCTCAGATGGCTAAGTGTCTGCTTTTGGCTCAGATCATGATCCCAAGGTCCTGGGATCGAGTCCCACATTGGGCTCCTTGCTCAGTGGGAGCCTGTGTCTCCCTACGCCTGCTGATCCCCCTGCTTGTGTGCTCTCTCACTCTCTCTCTCTGTGACAAATAAATAAAATATTTTTTTAAAAAATGTAGAAAGCAATTAAAACTACATTCAAAGAGCCATTTTTTTCAGTTCGATTTCAGCACTCCAAAGGGAAAACAAACACATCCATCTTTTGTTATTGGACAATGCCCCCACCCACCCCATGAGGTCTACTTGCTTCCAAACACATCTCTAATTCAGCCTCTAAATTAGGAAAAAGACACAGAAAAAGCAGTGCCAGAAAACAAACTGACATTAGACAATGTGGCAGAAGGGTTCTGATTATTGAAGACTGATTTTGAATTAACTTATAACATGGACCCTTCTATGATACCAGCACTGAAACTAAAGCAAATGGTGGAAGAAGGACTGATTGGTACCATATAGCAATATTTTTAGAAAAATGGAAAGAGCAAAAAAGTCAGACAGAAATTATGGGTATTTCCACAAAGTTACACCAAGAGTGCCTGCCTCTCCTTCCACCTCCTCCATTTTTTCTACCTCTGCCACCCCTAAGAGAGCAAGACCAACACCTCCACTTCCTCCTCCTCCTTAGCCTACTCAACATGAAAATGATGAGGATGAAGACCTTTCTGATGATCCACTTCCACTTAATGAATAGTAAATAATAATTATGCTGTACAGTCAACAAACTTATCTGTTGTGTATGTGTGTGTCCTTGTGTGAAAATATAAAAACTGCAAGAACTGGATGAAATGTTTTTGTGTAATCATCATCAGTAGCTAAGTGTTCACCGTGTAGAACATCATATACAAGACCTGTATAGAAGTGGATAGTTTATCCTTATATAGGCATAAAGTGAGTGATATTTAATATATAATTAGTAACATATTAGTTTTCTTACTGTTTTATAACTTTGCTTTCAAAGAATTATATCATTGTACAGTATGCTTCTCTCTCTCATCATTGGAGAAACTGAGTATCAGCATATCATCACAGGTAAGTGACTTTTTTTTTTAAGATTTTTTTATTTATTTATTCATGAAAGACAGAGAGAGAGAGAGAGAGAGAGAGGCAGAGGGAGAAGCAGTTTCCCAAGGAGGAGGGAGCCCGATGCGGGACTCGATCCCAGGATCCTGGGATCATGACCTGAGCCGAAGGCAGATGCTTAACCATCTGAGCCACCCAGGTGCCCTGGTAAGTGGCTTTTTTAAAAAGTAACTATGTGCCCAATACTGTATTAAGAAAATTATTGTGATACTGTATGCCATGAAAATTTTATAACCATTCATTAGTGGCTAGGCTACCATAAAGCAATCATATTACTGCTTCTTCATTATTAATGCATGAGTCATCAAACCTGTAAATAAATAAAAATTTCCTTTTAAAATTATCTTTTCATTTTTTATATTTAGTGTTAATAATACATATAATACCTATAGTATTTTGTATCATATAAGACAATATTGATGTAGGCACTGACAATTCATTTTTATAAACAGACAACATAAACTTTCAGTTTCAATAAATACAGTACAGGTCTGATACACATTTTTTCTTCCTTATGGGTTTCTTAATATTTTCTTTCCTCTAGCTATAGAAATACAGCATAGAATACACATAACACACAAAATATGTGTTAATTGACTCCTTATGTTATCAGTAAGGCTCCCAGTCAATAGTAAGCTATCAGCAGTTAAGTTTTTGGTGAGTCAAAATGTACACACAGATTTTCAACTGTGTAGGGTGCTGATGTCCCAAACCTTGAATTGTTCAAGAGTCAATTGTATATCTATTTCCCCTACCTTTGCCAACACTAAATATTATCTTTTTAAAATCTCCTAAATGAGAAAACATTTTCTTATTTAAAAATCTATATTTCTTCAATTTCAAGTGAATGTAAGCATCTTTTCATGTGTTTATTCAATTTCTATGGCTCATTGAGTCCCTCATCTTTCTTCTTTCTTGTTTTGTAAACTCTTCATGTATATTAAGGTAATAGTCTTGGCCTTCATATGCATTTAAAATATTATTCCCAGTTTATAATTGGTCCTCCACCTTCATATATGACATTTGTCTTATGGTTTGGAAATTTTCAGTTTTGTTTATTTCTAGTAAGGTGTTTTATAGTAATTTTTATTTAGTTTTCCTATAGAAAAGTGTTAAACTTTTTGAAGTCACATTTTTCTGATGTTTCCTCTATAGTTCCCCTGTTTTATACTTTGTTCAAAAAATCCTTTGGAATCAAAGATTTTTTTAATCCAAATTTTTCTTTAACATTTAAATATTTAATCAATTTAAATTTGTTTTATAGAAAAAATAATCAACTTATATTTTGTAACTACTTAAAACTTGTCATTGTCAGAGGATAAGGTTACCAGTAGAGAATAGAACTAGTCACAGAACATAGCATTGTAGAAAGACCCATCATAAAAGCAAAACATTATAGTCAGGGATAGAGAGAAAATACTCTAATACTCTGCTAGTAGTACTTAGTACTGTACTTTTCCATTTACTACATAGGTTCAAAGTACTGAAAAATAAACTTAGGGGGTGGAGGAAGATGGCAGGATTTAATCCCGCAGAACTGCTCTAGGTGAAGGCCTACTAGATATTGAAAACTGATCAAAGATATGTACAAATCAACTTCAACAGCAGCTGTAGATTAGATGATAAACTATCACTCAACTCAATAGTGAGTAGGGTTAAAAAGAAAGCCACAAATACTAAATGTTGACATATACTAGGCATATACTGCGTTTAGATAGTTTTATTGTGATTTGAGCATGTTTAAAATGTATGGCAGCATGTGAGTTTTATAGAACAGGATGACGAATGTGAAAATCTTTGTTGTGTTATTCTCTGTCCTTTTCCATATTTCTGAAATATTTCCTAAACCAAAAATTTAAATGGCATATGAGAAAAAAATAATAAGAACTAATATAAATTTATTTATTTAGCTAGTTTCAAGATGATAAGGGCCTTATAACTGCAAAGCAAAAACAAAACAAAGAATAAACCCAAAGGAAAAGATCAGTAAAAGTTAAATGTAAAGATTATTGCAAAAAAATTTAAAGAAAACAATAAATTCCAATTAGTAATTAACTAGTAGTAGTAGTATAGTTCTTATTGTTAATGGGTTCTTCTCCGTAATACATGAATATCTTAGAGAGTAATAAGAAAAATATAAATTTTACAACACAAAATGGAAAACAAGACATGATTGGTTGATTTTCAAATGAATAAATAAAATTTGTCAATATCAATAATTAGTTCATGATCAAAATAATGAAAACTGAATATTTACTGGGAATCAGCCAACAGGGCAACATGGAAGGATCTTGAACTCTCCTCCCACAAATGCACTAAACATACAACTACAAACGGAGCAATTCCCTCTCATCCTTTAACAAGGTCCAGAAACTAGCTGAGCGACTCCTACACACTGGATGAATGAGAAAATAACTACATCAAAATGGTTAGGAAAGGCTGAAACACATTTCACCCTAAACCCCACTCCTAACACAGCATCAAACAATCAGGAAGGAAACCCCAACTCCTAGCTACTCCCTGAGAGAATGAAAGGTTTGGAACTCCACATGTAGCAGGGCAAAGGTTAAAATCTCACCAGAAGAGCTCCCAAAACACCTAGCTCTAAAATCCAGGAGCCTTGTGCCCACAAGGCCTGTAAGACTATAGCAAACAAAGAAATTCTTAACAGCGGTCTCAAACTCACCACATCTAATTATCAAGGGCTAACAAAAGAGGGAGTAGGCAAAATTTCCCATCTCCCAGTCTTTTCATGAAAGAGGTTTATTGGACTAAGCTTCTAATTTAGGCATTAGGGGCTGGCTGTGATTCTTCCTCCAAAAACAGGGAAGCCAGTAAGTACCACTCCTGCCTTCTCCCTCCAGCCCACTCCAAGTTTCTCATTCATCATCTCATAAACATACTTCTATGGATGTGAGGGTATAAAACATTATTTTGCATTCTTTATTTTGTTATATAACACTAAAAATTGAGGTGAATTTTTTTAAATTATTGTTTAATATCACTCAAAATAGAAATTATGTATTCTGAAACTCCTGGCCATTCTATTATCAGATTTCATCATTAAAAATAAAATATGAACTTTAAAAATCTTTGAGTATAAGTCTGATTCCAACCGGTATTTAATTAAAACTAAAATATTTATAAACCATACATTGGATTTACAGAATATGTTTTCAAAACATTTCTAAAGCCTTCATTTTGGCATACTAATGTGATTTCTTTTTCAGAATGAAAGGAAGGTGCTCAATTTTTAATACTCTTAATATCCGCATTACTCTTTTACTCTTCTCCTTTCTTCCAAAAGTCAGTAAAAACTGTCTTTGCCTTTCCCTTTTTCCAAGCAACATATTTAATCTAATATTACAAAACATACACCGCTCTGAAAGGCTTTTAGGCCAAACAATATATTATTAACTAAGATCTATGGAAATTTGATTATTTGAGGCAAATTAAATAATGTTTTCATACTAATCATTTTTAATGGATAGTATTAAAATGTAGACAATACAAATTAAAGTTGATGTACAGTGCCACTTAAAAATGCAAGAAAGTTCTAATCAAACAATAGCACAATGTGACATTCTTAAATAGTACCTACAATGTTGCTAAAAAAATCTATTAATACACACTATTTCCTACTCTTGATTTTATGAATGTGCTTTATTCTCTGTTTAATTAAGTACGAAAAATTGTCCCTGCTTTGATTTTTTAAATCAATAAAATTAAATACATTTTCTTCTCAGTATCTGCATTTCATTATCATTTCTGCATTTTCAGCACTCATCTAGTGCAAATGGTGTTGTCACATTAATCAGTGATTACATCATTATTTAATAATGTTCCTAAGCATCAAAAATTTTCATAATATAAATGTACAGTGTTTCTATTCATATATGAAATGCATTTTAGATAATCAGGGAAGTATTAAGCATGAATTGGAATCAAAATACATGCTCCTCATTCTCTCTCTTAAATTTAAAACATTTATTAATTTGAACAGATTAAGTCAAGTTATTTCTTAGGGACATCAAGTAAATTTAGTATGAAAAAAGTAAGGGTCTCACTTTGTGGACTAATGTTTTCTAATGCCGCATAACAAATTGCCACAAGCCTAGTGTCTTAAAACAATACCTACTTACTAGCTTACAGTTCTATAGGTCAGAAGTCTGGAGTAGATACGGCTGGATTCTATTCTCAGGGTATCACAAGCCCAAAACCGAGGTGTCAGCCAAGCTGAGCTCTTAACCTGTAAGGTCAGGAGAAGAATCTAGTACCAAGATAATGCAGGTTGTTAGCAAATTCCCATCCCTTGCAGCTGTAGGTCTGTCTGAATTCCCTACTTCCATGCAGGCTATTAGCTGGGGGCTTCTCTCTGCTCCTAAAGACTGTCCACATTCTTTTCATGTGGCTATGGCTATCTTCAAAGCAGCAACGACATATTCAGTCTCTCTCCAATTCTAATTTCTCTGGCTTCTCCTGCTCCCAGATGGACAAATTTCTCCACACTTAAGGGCTCATGTGATTACATTGGGTCTACCTAGATAATTCAGAAGAATCTCCCTATTTTAAGGTCAGCTGTGTCATATATCATAATTTAATCATGGGAGTGATAATTCATCATATTCACAAATTCCAGGGAGTTGTGTGGAGCCCAGGTAACTAATTATTTAGTGATCCAGGAAGACAAACACTTTGATGCATTTTTAAACAGATAAACTGTAGATATTTTAAGGCATTTAAATAGATATTTTAAAAGCATTAAGATATATTGAAGACTTATTTAGATTAGGGTTTGAACACAGTATGTGAGATGACTAGAACAGACAACTATTGATTAGCAGTTCAGCCTTTTATTTTTTCATCTAGAATGTCTTATCTATGGCTCTAAATTTACAAAACTCCACTTAGAAGCCAAATTCTTGTATTTAACCAGCCCCTGCCACATTAGAAAGAAATGTGTGTGTGTGTATATATATATATATATATATATATGTATATATATATATATATACATTCAGTCTATACCTCTAAAAAGAGAAGAGAAAAACACCAAAGCAATAGCTAATAAATGCTCCCCTCAGCCAAACACACACACACACACACACACACACACACACACACACACACACACAAGAAAACTATAACACAAAACTACAAACCAAATTAAATTTCCTCAATAAAGCTTTTGGAGATTAAAAAAAATTACAGAATACAGTTTTAAAATAACAGAAATGAACAAAAAATACAAGAAATAAAAGTTGATTTGACTTACAATAAAAAATTTTCATATATATGTGTATATATATATATATAAAACCATCCAAGATATAAGACCAAGCTACAAGGTAACCAAGGAAGAAATAGTTCACATAAAAAATTTCATAAGAAGTATTGGCAAAAATCAAGGAAAATAAAGAATAAGAATATAAGATAAAGAAGTGAAGAGTCAGAGAAAAAGTAGTTTGAAATGGAAGACAGGCAGAGGAGATCGAATGTATGTATAAATGGTGTCCCTGAAGATTAAAGAATCAATGGAACTGTCAAAAATTCAGAAACAGCAAAATTAAAACCACTAAATCAAGGAATAGTATTAGTAAGAGCTTAAGACATATAAAAACGGTTGTAAACTGGGTGCCTCCAACAATAAAAATTGATATAAGGCTGAGAGGCATGATGTTACAGGATACTTATAAAGTGAAAATGAGGAAGCTGTTAACCTTTACAATGATTGGTAATACAATGCAGATTTCTACAAGGCAGGGAATTGGTTAAAAGTGATTATCTCATACCATTTTCAGGAATATTACTTCAGTTTCTTTTATGATTGTCAGAAGTAATTACAAGAAATAACCCAAGTTAAGTTTCACCTATATTCATGAAATAAGATAGATTTAATTTGTTTACATGGCTTAAAGGATTTTTTCTACTCAGGGAATTCTTAAATACAGTTTCATTTTTGTATTTAACTTTAACAGAACAAACTAATATTTAAAGCAATAATGAAGGACAAATTTTTGTAAGTTAAAAAAATCTATTTGAATATACCTATTGAAAGAAACCAATTTATATGTAGGAAAACTGAAACTGAAATGTTCAATTCTGGAAATATGCCAGTAAATCTATTGGAATTTAATTTTTTTTAAATATTCAAGACCTCTTAAAAAAATAAAATAAAATAAATAAATAAATATTCAAGACCTCTAAGCAAAAGATAAAAAAAACTTACAAAGGCAATAAAATTAGGCAGGCTGCAGACTTCTCAAAAATATAACAAGACTATTATTTTTTTAATTTAAATTCAAATTAGTTAACATATAGTATATTATTAGTTTCAGGGGTAGAATTTAGTGATTCATGAGTTGTATATAACACCCAGTGCTCATTAATCAAGTGCCCTCCTTAATGCCCATCACCCACCCACCTCCCCTCCAGCAACCCTCTGTTCCCTATTGTCACGAGTTTCTTATGGTTTGCCTTTCTCTCTGTTATTATCTTATTTTATTTTTACTTCCCTTACCCTATGTTCATCTGTTTTGTTTCTTAAATTCTACATATGAGGGAAATCATGGTTATTTCATGGTATTTATGGTATCTGTTTTTCTCTGACTCACTTATTTCACTTAGCATAATACACTCTAGTTCCAACTATGTCATTGTAAACGGCAAGATTTTATTCTTTTTGATGGCTGAGTAATATTCTACTGTGTGTGTGTATACACACACACACACACACATATATATATATATATATACACAATATATATAGAGAGAGAGACATCTGTGTTCTTCCCATAGTTTGGCTTCAGTGAACATTGCTGCTATAAACATTATGGTGTAGGTGCCCCTTCGAATCACTATGTTTGTAAACTTTGGATAAATACTGAGTAGTGCAATTGCTGGATTGTAGAGTAATTCTATTTTTAACTTTCTGAGGAACCTCCATACTGTTCTCCAGAATGGCTGCTCCAGCTTGCATTCCCACCAACAGTGTAAGAGGGTTCCCCTTCTCCTCATCCCCACCAACATCTGTCTTTTCCTGAGTTACTACTTTTAGCCATCCTGAGCAGTGTGAGGTAGTAGCTTGTGGTTTTGATTTGTATCTCCCTGATGATGAGTGATGTTGAGCATTTTTACATGTACAGGACTATTATTTTTAATAAACACATACACACAAAGAAAATATCAACCAAGGACAATAAATATAGCCAAACCACTCTTAAAAGTATCAAGACTTTAGGAAAAAGAATTCAAACGCACAGGAATTCAGGTAGTACTATACTTATGAGAAACTGATACAAAGAAGGGTGTCATTTAACCAAGATATGACAGGTAAAACTTTAACAAAATGACTTATAAACATATTTAGCATATGTGTTAATAGATCTAAGATAAAACAAAGTAGAAGTAATGCAATTGAATAATGGCAGGAGAAGAGAGAGGAACAAGAAAAAATTTAAAAGTTCTTTTGCTATGTAGGTTATATATGGTAATCAAAGGATGCCATTAAAAACTAACAAATGACAGTAAAAGGACAAATAAGGAAATGGGATTAAGGGAGTTTTCAAAAAGTTTAAGTACAAAAAAGTAACAACTATAGCGAAAATACAAATATTCCTAAATAAATAAATTGACATCATGAAAGACCAAAGGAAAAAACAATGTTAAGAAATACAATAAAATGTAATATAATATGTAGTAAAACAAAATATTATGGTACAGTAGAGACCACATATATTACTCATAACAATACATGTGAATGGACTTAACTCACTTATCAAAATAAAATGATTTTCAAATTGAGTAACAATAACAACCAACCAACAACTATATGCTTTGTACAAACACAAAACATAGTAATTTAAAAAGTCTAAAAAAAAAAACAGGTAAATAACAGAAGGGGTTATGATCATAATATCTGATAAATCAGAATTCCAGCCAAATATATTAATTGTAATGAAGAACACTTTCAATCCTGAAAGACAAATTCACTTTGAAGATATAAAATTCATGACTACCCATCCACCAAATAAAATAGCAACTACAATTATAAAACTAAAACTACAGGAGACATGAGAATAAATAGATAAAAGGACACTAATGATAAGAGACAGTAATACCATGGTCAGTTCAAGACAGTTCAGACATGTTAACTAATGAATTCCTGTTATGGGTTATAATTCATTACCGTTATTATTTATTTTGATGCTCAAATTTTGCCAGATTTAGCCAGTAGGAGCACCTTCAAGCTGGCTCCTGTGTCCTTTTGACAGGTTCCAAAAATTTTTTTGTCATGCATTAACTTTTAACATAGCAAGATATTCCGCTCCTGCACTGGAATCAGCAATTTCTCTAGGGATGTCTGGAACCTTTAAGTGCGGAATGGTTCTGAGAAACCAAGATCTGAGAACAAAGTGTGTCCATCGCTATAAGAGCCCATTTAGCAGACAGAGATACACATACATACACAAATACCTCTATGTTTATACCTATAAATGCACAAAAATGATGGGATCATAATGATATCTTCAATTCCAACTTAATTCTACAATGTACATTCTGGTCTCTCTCCATTCCATATTTATAACGATTCTCTAACAGTAAAAAACATAGTTCTCATTATTCTCAATATATTTATTGATTCATTTACTCCTAGATCACATGAAAAGTTTTAAAATTGTTAACCTACACCACTGTGAAAACCATACCTACTAAATTACAGTTAGAATTTGTATATAGTTGTTTTTGCCTGAAAGTATTGTGTTCAAAACTTACTTGGATTACTAATAATAATATTTTTTTAAATAGCAAGGAAATTAACAACAAACACACTACTGAACATGAAAGATTTTTCTCATATGTATCTATTTTTAAGGAGTAATATTATACACCACAAAAAAAATATCATATCACATAAAAGGAACAGTATATCATTTCTCTTCTTTCATTTCAACCTGCTCAAAATTACCCTACTACCAAGATTCTTATATTCTTATATCCTTATATCCAATTTCTTTTCCCAAGGACAAAAACAGAAGCAATATCATTCAATTTTAGCACCCTTACATGTTTGAATTAGAGACACTTTCATCTCTAACAAAATTAAACTTCCAGTTACTAACTTAACACATTAATTCCATTACATACATTGAGCCTCTGAGTCTAAAAATAGCCTCGAGCTCTACTAAGTTCACAGTGCCTCTGAAAGTTTCTATCACTGCAGCAGGCCAAGAAAATCCTACTACTACTACTACTAATAAACTAATAAGAAACTATTTTTCATAAATTATTCTTCTCTAATTATATAATTAAATGAAATAATGGATGATCAGAAATGTAGATAATAAAAGGTTTAAATATTAAAATAGTCAACCTCTTTTGCAGCAAAGAAATTTACATCATAAACAGTAAAAGCAGATATTAAAAGTAAACTCTATTCTCTCATCAATCAAAATAAAGGGATCATTTTAAAACTTTGAACATTAAAATGAAAATTAGTTATTTAAAACTCCATTGGAAACACTTTATGAAACCCATTATTCCCTGGGGTTACCAAATTCATGCAATGATCATCTTAATGACTTATTTTTGTTTGTCATTAATGTGCTGTTCTCTGTATTTTTACGACATATATATAAATTCATCTTATTCCAAGTAACTTTTTTGCAACTTTGTAATGTATACTTGACATACTGTAAACTTCACATATTTAAAGTACACAATTTGATAAGTTTTGATATGTCACCTGCATGAGACAATCATAACAATCAAGATAACATTTTTTTCACTCCCTCAAATTTTTTTTGTGTTCTTTTTGAGCCATCCCACTTTCCACCCACTTTCACACGTAAATACTGATCTTTCTGCAATGACACACTAGGTGCCACATTCTAAAGTTTTACATAAATGAAATCATGTATTATGCAATATGTTGTTTCTAGCTCTGTTCACTCAACACAATAATTTTGAGATTCAACATATTGAGTATATCTGTGTTTCATTTAATTGCTGAGTAATATTCTATTGTATTAGGATATACTACTTTGTTAATTACTCACTAGCTGATGAACATTTAGGTTGCTTCCAGTTTGGGATTAATAATAACAGTTTTGATTAATAATATTGTCATGAACATTCACATATCTACCTTCATTTCTCTTGAATAAATACCTAGGAGTTCAATGTCTGGGCCAAAGGTGAATTTTAAACTTCTGAATGTTTGAAGAAACTGCCAAACCACATTCCAAAGTGGTTGTACATGATTCTTTCTTTACATACCTATTGATATTGCAACTACATCAATCTTTAATTCTTTATTTAAATTCAATGTAGTTAACATATATTATACTATTAGTTTCAGGGGCAGAATTTAGTGATTCATCAGTTGCATATAACACCCAGTGTTCATCATATCAAGTGCCCTCCTTAATGTCCATCACCCAGTTACCCCATCCCCCCACCCACTTCCCCTCCAGCAACCCGCTGTTTATTCCCTATTGTCAAAGAGTTTCTTATGGTTTGCCTCCCTCTCTATTTTCATCTTATTTTATTTTTTCTTCCTTGCCCTATGTTCATCTGTTTTGTTTCTTAAATTCCACATCTGAGTGAAATCATATGGTATTTGTCTTTCTCTGACTGACTTATTTTGCTTAGCATAATAGCCTCTAGTTCCATCCACGTCGATGTAAATGGTAAGTATTCATCCTTTCTGATGGCTGAGTAATATTCCATTGTATTTTTAAACCACATCTTTTTTATCCATTCATCCATTTATAGACATCTGGGCTCTTTCCATTGTCTGGCTATTCTGGACATTTTTGCTAAAAACGTTATGGTGCTTCAGATCACTATGTTTGTATTCTTTGGATAATTACCTTTGGATAAATTGCTGGGCTGTAAAGTAGTTCTATTTTTAACTTTCTGAGGAGCCTCCATACTGTTTTCCAGAGTGGCTGCACCAGTTTGCATTCCCACCAACAGTGTAAGAGGTTTCCCCTTTCTCTGCATCCTTGCCAACATCTGTCATTTCCTGACTTAATTTTAGCCATTCTGACTGGTGTGAGGTGGGCCCTCATTGTGGTTTTGAAATGTATTTCCGTGATGCCAGGTGATGTTGAGCATTTTTTCATGTCTCTGTTGGCCATTTGGATGTCTTCTTTGGAGAAATGTCTGTTCATGTCTTCTGCCCATTTCTCGACTGGATTTTTTGGTTTTTGGGTGTAGTTTGATGAGTTCTTTATAGATTTTGGATACTAGCCCTTTATCTGGTAAGACATTTGCAAATATCTTCTCCCATTCCGTAGTTACCTTTTAGTTTTGTGACTGTTTCCTTTGCTGTGCAAGAGCTTTTTATCTTGATGAAGTCCAATAGTTCATTTTTGCTTTTGTTTCTCTTGCCTTTGGAGATGTGTCTAGCAAGAAGTTGCTGCAGCCAAGGCCAAAAAGGTTGCTGCCTCTAGGTTTTTGATGAATTCCTGACTCAAATTTTTGTGTATGATGTAAGAAAGTGGTCCAGTTTCATTCATCTGCATGTGGTATCCAATTTTCCCAACACCATTTGTTGAAGAGACTTTTTTCCATTGGATATTTTTTCCTGCTTAGTCAAAGATTAGTTGGCCATAGAGTTGAGGGTCCATTTCTGGGTTCTCTATTCAGTTCCATTCATCTATATGTCTGTTTTTGTGCCAGCACCATACTCTCTTGATGATTACAGCTTTGTAATAGAGCTTGAGGTGCAGAATTGTGATGCCACCAGCTTTGGTTTTCTTTTTCAACATTCGTTTGGCTATTCGGGGTCTTCTTGGTTCCATACAAACTTTAGGATTGTTTGTTCCAGCTCTGTGAAAAATGTTGATGGTATTTTGATAGGGATTGCATTGAATGTGTAGATTGCTCTAGGTAGCATAGACATTTTAACAGTATTTGTTCTTCCAATCCTTGAGAATGGAATATTTTTCCATTTCTTTTTGTCTTCCTCAATTTCTTTCCTAAGTGTTCCATAGTTTATAGAGGACAGATCCTTTACCTTTCTGGTTAGGTTTACTCCTAAGTATCTTATAGTTTTGGGTGCAATTGTAAATGGCATCAAACTCCTTATCTTTCTTCTGTCTCATTGTTAGTATATAGAAATGCAACTGACTTCTGTGCATTGATTTTATATCCTGTCACTTTGCTGAATACCTGGATCAGTTCTAGCAATTTGGGGGTGGAGTCTTTTGGGTTTTCTACATAGAGTATCATGTCATTTGCAAAGAGTTAAAGTTTGACTTTTTTGCCAATTTGGATGCCTTTTATTCCTTTTTGTTGTCTGATTGCTGAGGCTAGGACTTCCAGTACTATGTTGAACAACAGTGGTGACAGTAGACATCCCTGTCATTTTCCTGACCTTAAGGGAAAGATCTCAGTTTTTCCCTGATAAGGATAATATTTGCTATGGGTTTTTCATACATGGCTTTTATGATATTGAGGTATGTTCCCTCTATCCCTACATGGCAGAGTGCTTTTATCAAGAAAGGAAGCTGTATTTTGTCAAATGCCTTTTTGATCTATTGAGATCATATGGTTCTTGTCATTTGTTTTATTAATGTGGCATAACACATTGATTTAAAGATGTTGAACCACCCGGGCAGCCCAGGAATAAATCCCACTTGGTCGTGGTCAGTAATCCTATTAATGTACTGTTGAATCCTATTGGCTAGAATTTTTGCACCCATGTTCATCAAGGACATTGGTCTGTAATTCTCCTTCTTAGTGGGGTCTTTGTCTGGTTTTGGGATCAAGGTAATGCTGGCCTCATAAAATGAGTTTGGAAGTTTTCCTTCCATTTCTATTTTTTTAGAACAGTTTCAGAAGAATAGCTATTAATTCTTCTTTAAATGTTTGGTAGAATTCTGCAGAGAGGCTATCTGGCCCTGAACTCTTGTTTCTTGGGAGACTTTTGATTACTGATTCAATATCTTTGCTGGTTAGGGTCTGTTCAGGTTGTTTATTTCTTCCTGTTTCAGTTTTGATATTTTATAGGAATGTATCCATTTATTTCAGATTGTCTAATTTGTTGGCATATAGTTACTCATAATGTTCTTAAAATTGTTTGTATTTCCTTTGTACTGGTAGTGATCTCTCCTCTTTCATTCATGATTTATTTATTTGGGTCGTCCTTTCTCTTCTTTTTGATAAATCTGGCCAGGAGTTTATCAATCTTATTAATTCTTTCAAAACACCAGCTCCTAGTTTTTTTTATCTGTTCTTACTGGGTTTTTTTTTTTTATTTCTATATCATTGATTTCTGTTCTAATCTTTACTACTTCTCTTCTCTTGCTGGGTTTAGGTTTTATTTGCTGTCCTTTCTCCATCTCCTTTAGGTGTAAGGTTAAGTTGTGTATTTGAGACCTTTCTTGTTTCTTGAGAACCTCTTGTATTGCTATATACTCCCCTCTTAGGACTTCCTTTGCTGTATCTGAAAGGTTCTGAACTGTTGTGTTTCATTTTCATTTGCTTCCATGTATTTTTTTAATTCTCCTTTAATTTCCTGGTTGACCCATTCATTCTTGAATAGGATGCTCTTTAACCTCCACGTATATGCGGTCCTTCCAAATTTTTTCTTGTGGTTGACTTCAAGTTTTAAACTACTGTGGTCTGAAAATATGCATGGCATAATCTCAGTCTTTTGGTACTGATTGAGACCTAATTTGTGACCCAGTATGTGATCTGTTTGGAGAACGTTCCATGTGCACTTGAGAAGAATGTGTATTTTGCTGCTTTAGGATGGAATGTTCTGAATATATCTGTGAAGTCCATCTGGTCCAGTGTGTCATTCAAAGCCCTTGTTTTCTTGTTGATCTTCTGCTTAGATGAGCTGTCCCTTGCTGTGGGTGGGGTGTTAAAGTCTCCTACTATTATTGTATTATTATCAATGAGTTTCATTAATTTTGTTATTAATTGGTTTATATATTTGGCTGCTCCCAAGTTAGGGGCATAAATATTTACAATTGTTAGATCTTCTAGTTGGATAGACTCTTTTATGATATAGTGTCCTTCTTTATCTCTTAATACAGTCTTTGGTTTAAAAATCTAGTTTGTCTGGGGCACCTGGGTGGCTCAGTCAGTTAAGTGTCTGCCTTCAGCCTCAGGTCATGATCTCAAGGTCCTGGGATTGAGTCCCACATTGGGCTCCCTGCTCAGCAGGGATCTGCTTCTCCCTCTCTCTCTGTCATCTTTCTCATTTTCACTCTCTCTCAAATAAATAAATAATCTTTTAAAAAATAAAAATAAACAAACAAAATCTATTTTATCTGATACAAGGATTGCTACACCAGCTTTCTTTTGATGTCTACTGGCATGATAAAGGGTTCTCCCCTCCCTCACTTTCAATCTGGAAGTGGCTTTGGGTCTAAAGTGAGTCTCTTGTAAACAGTATATTGATGGGTCTTGTTTTTTTATCCATTGTGATACCCTATGTCTTTTGATTGGAGCATTTAGTCCATTTACATTCAGAGTAATTATTGAAAGATATGAATTTAGTGCCATTTGTATCACCTGTAAAGTTGCTGTTCCTGTAGACTGTCTCTGTTCCTTTCCGGTCTTTGTTACTTTCGGGCTCTCTCTCCACTCAAAGATTCCCTTTAATATTTCTTGCAGGGCTGGTTTAGTGTTCACAAATTCCTTTAGTTTTAGTTTGTCCTGGAAACTCTTTATCTCTCCTATTCTGAATGACAGCCTTGCTGGATAAAGTATTCTTGGTTTAATATTTTTCCCATTTAACATGTTGAATATATCACGCCAGTCCTTTCTGGCCTGCCAGGTCTTTGTGCACAGATCTGCTGCCCCCTTATGTTTCTACACTTGTAGGTTAAGGACCTCTTGTCCAAGCTACTTTCCAGATTTTCTCTTTATCTTTGGAATTTGCAAGCTTCACTATTATATGTCAAGGTGTTGACCTATTTTTATTGCTTTTGAGGGGATTTCTCTGTGCCTCCTGTACTTGGATGCCTGTTTCTTTCCCTGGATTAGGGAAATTCTCAGCTATAATTTGTTCAAATAAACCTTCTGCCCTTCTCTCCTGTTCTTCATCTTCTGGGACCCCTATTATCAGGATATTATTTTGCTTTATAGAATCACTGAGTTCTCTAAGTCTCCTTTTGTGGTCCATAGTTTTCTTTCTCTCTTCTTTTCAGCTTCCTTATTTTCCATCATTTTATCTTCTATATCACTGACTCTTCTGCCTTGTTCATCATCATTTTTATAGCCTCCATTTGGGACTGCATCTCAATAATAGCATTTTTGATTTCAACCTGACTAGATTTTAGTTCTTTTATTTCTACATTAAGGGATTCTCTAGTGTCTTCTATGCTTTGTTCAAGCCCAGTCAACTTTATAATCATCTTAAATTCTAGTTCAGACATCTCACTTATAGTCATATTGATTAAATCCCTGGCAGTGAGTACTACCTCCTGCTCTTTCTTTTGAGGTGAATTTCTCCATCTTGTCATTTTGTCCAGAAAAGAAAGGAAGAAAAAGAAAAAACAACAACATCAACAAAACTGCAGGAAGTGTTTCTGGTATATGTTGTGCACACTCTGCTGTTGGGTTTTGGCTACTCTTTCCCATTGGTTCTTCCTCTACAGAGCTCCTCCTTGCTTGTAGTGGGGAGTGTTTGGAAGTTTAAGTAAGCATGCTTTGATTTATTTGTCAAGATAAGCCTGTAAAAGAAAAAAGAGAACAAAAACCAATAAACAAAAACAGCCTGATCCAAGACAAGAGAAAAGGAAAAAGAACAAAACTGCAAACAGACAAATAAAAATCTATAAGCCTGATTCTAAAAAAATAAGAAAGAGAGAAGGAAAAAAAGGTAGGGAAAGAAGAAAAAAGAAAAAAAAAATAAGAAGCCTGATCCAAAAAAATAAGAGAAGGAAACAATCCAACAAATGAACAAAAAATTATAAACCTGATACAAAAAAAAAGGTTAAAGAGAAAAGGAAAAAAAAAGAAATAAATATATATATACAAAATAGAAGATAAAAATAAGAAATAGAATAAGAACTTTAAAATTTTTAAAAATTAAGAAAAGAGGAAAAATAAAGAAAAAAAAAGAAGCAGCAAGCCTGCTCTTATTTCCACTGGAACCTGATGTTTTGGAGCATTCTTTAATCAGTAGACTTGGTAGATGCGGTGACCTCTGTTGGTTTCTGAGGGAGAGGCCTGCTGGGCTGGCTCACAAAGCCAAGTTGCCCTTGTAAAGATGCCCCTGCCAGGCGCAGGAGGGTGGGATTTAGTGTAGAGGACCCCAGCCTCCACTGGAGGTACTGTGTTTCTTTCTGAAGTCCAGCTGTGTTGGTGAGAGGGCAAGCGGAGAAGGAAGAATATGGCTTTACCCCACCTTCTTGTCCCTGGGGAGGGGAACTCCTGGCCACTGCTGTTCAGGAGGCCTTCTTAGAAAATCGAACAATCTCCTGTGTCCCTGGCTTTTGTTAGTTCCCTGCCCTACCCTGTCTGTGCCTGGGCCATCGGCTCACCCGGAGCCACAGATCTGTATTTTATCTCTGGCCAGTGTCTGGGATTCAAAACTCCAAGTGTTAAAGGGCCTGGTAAGGTACGGACCCACTTCTGTCCTCCGAGGAGGCTTGGAGTGAGCCCACCACTGTCCTGTCCCTGAAAAGTAGTCGCACAGTGTGCGGGCAGAGGCTAAAGTTTATTGTGAGGCTCAGTGGAAAGCTGGAACCAGGTTATCTGCCATCTGTGGGTGACTCAGTCTCCTACCCCGTTCTGTCCCAGAAAGGCTTGAGTCTATTGCGGCAGACAGCGAAAAGCAGCAGCCAGGTTATCCGCAGTCCGCCCGTGTCTCTGCTCTCTGCTCAGTTCTGCCCCAGAAAAGCAGCTCCTCGGTGTGCACACGGTGGTTTAAGCCTATTGTGGCTCACAGTAAAAAGCTCCTATCAGGTTTTCTGCCCTCTGTGCACACCTCTGGCTCTGCTGTTGAGCACCACTCACTGGCTCCCCGCTGGCCTTTTGTCCTTGGAGAGGCAGAACATGCTCTTCCAAATGCACTCTGGGAAGGGAAGCCATCTCTCCCTGTGCAATGCAGGGGAGCTCCTCGCTGGGCTTACTGTGTGATCCCTACCCACTATGCTCTCTCTCTCTCCCACTCTCTTCCTCTCCCTGACTTTGCTCAGTGAAAGGTTTCCCTCACATTTGCAGCCACCTGGCTTTCCTCCCCCCCAATTCATAGCTACTGAACCTCGCATCTACCATGTTCTCTCCCTCCAACTGCGCAGATGGTTTTCTTAATCCTCGGATCATATTCCTAGTTGTTCAAAATAGTTGGATGTTGATCTAGCTGTGTTTGTAGGAGGAAGGAAGTTCAGGGACCCCTACTATTCCTCCATCTTAACTCCACCCCTATATCGATCTTTTTATATACTTTTCTCTAAATGTCAAAAATCTCTAAAATACCTGATTAAGAAAAAAAGATCAGAACCTAATGACTTCTAAGGAAAAAAAAAGAAAAAATATTGGGAATTCATCATGACATTAAATTACCAGTTGAATGTACATATAAATGGAAAAAGGAACCATCCCAAATAGTATATTAAAACTTTTGTGCCTCGGAACTTTTCTGTAAATTCATTAATTCTACTTTTGGATGAAATTCTCCCAGAGGGAAGTCACAGTTCTCTTTGTATCCCAAATGCTATCACAGTGGTTGGAACATAGCAAGGTCATAATAGTGGTTTATTAGAATCAGAACCATGAACTTAGATGATCTAATATAGGAGAAAAATGAACAGAAATTATAATAGTATGTGAAATATTAAAAACTTAAAATATTTCATGCCACAAATGGGCTCTAATATATAATTTTTCATACTGTTATTCCCCTTCGTTAGGTTTTCAAATCAACATTGTTTTGCCTCTTTCATTTCAGTCTTGTAAATATACAAAAAAAGTTATTAAAATATTTGAGATGTGGCATATTAGAAAGATAGTAACAACTGAAAAAATAAATAAAAGACACTTAGAGAAATTACCTTGTATACAAGATAAAGAGAGAAATTACATAAGAACAAAAGTAAAAGTTAACTTCATTAAAAATTTAGCTGATACACAGTTCATCTATTTCACTGTGGCAAGCCATCAAAATAATTATGATTCCGTGAATGCAATCTAATCTCAGGTGAATGCTAAAAAGTCTGTCTTCCAATTAGCACATTAGTGGGACTTGCTTAATTAAATCAACTGAATTCCAGTAGAAGAAAAGCCCCCTAAGTGTGCACTATGAGACTCATATGAAGAAACAGATGTAATCATGTATTTACAATGCACATTAGGAAATTGTTGGCAAATGTTTAATATGTAATTTTTTTCTTTATATACAGCAAATCAAAGGTCTAGGAAAGGTCTTAAACCCTAGTGAAATACTCAAATGTGCAAATTCTGGTTTTAAAAATCTATTCTGTTAATGCTTCTTTTATAATTAAGCAATAATGTCTTAAAAGCATATTTCTAGAATTGGATGTGGGACCATAAAAATAGGTAAATTAATTTTCTAAATATAAATGCCATATTAGAAAGTAATTAGAAAGTCCTCAGAGATATTTATCACTAAATTACGTGCTGCTTCCTTTGTTTTCTACTGTGTAAGGAACTGTTTTACTTTTCTTTGAACATCTTTTCCATACTAAACATTACATATATTTAAAAGTTAATGATACCTTACTGTATGAAAGTTATTTTTAACTTACATGTAATTATTTTTTAAGTTCTGAAAGATTTTTTAAGAAAAGATAAAATAAAATGCATAAAATCTCATTTTTCCTTTCAATTATTACTAATTAAATAATATTTCATAAAAGTTTGCATTTTATATAGATGAGAATTACAAATGTATTTGCTTCCTGCAAAGAGATTCCTATGCTCTCTTAGTCTGGAAATAAACAAGAGAGAAGAGAAAAACTGTGGAGTAGAACACAGCAGTAGAACACAAACATTTCATTTGAATGAAATGTTTCCATAAAAGATCTGTATTTTGTAGCAACGGCATCAGATTCATTGAAAGCTTCTATTTATGTAGCTATAGTTAAAAAGAGAAGGAAAGAAAGAAAAGATGGCAAATGAGAAACTAGTAAGACAAAGTATGCCCAAATAGGAAATAGCACAGATGAAAGAAGATTCTCTTGATGTATCAGCAAAACTGGCAAGATTTATTTCATCTGTGAGAGCACAGTATAGGAAATAAAGCCTTAAGAAAAGAATCAGGATTCCTGATTTCTAGTTCAGGGTCTGTTACAATATAACTGGAACATTAGGGAAGCCCCAAAATCAAAGCTCTCCTGATCCATCTCTCCCTTTTAAAAGTTCAAGAAAATAATTTGATATTGATATTAATAAAGGACCAAGAAAAAGTCTGTGATACTTACATGCAAACACACACACATACTCGCACACACACACACACACACACACACACAGAAACCTACACAAAGATATTATAAAAGAAAACAAGATGCAGAAAACCATCCCTACAGACAAGATGGCACTCTCAGAAAGACATGTGTACAAAATAATTAAAAACTGTAACCTAGTATATACCTATCTGGGTTGGTCAAGAAAACAGAGCTATGAAAACTATTACAGAAATACAAAGTTTAATGAGAAAATTAAGGCTTACATCAATGTGGGCAGTCTAGTCAGAGAGCTGGAAGGCTCTAGTCAGAGAATTGAAGATAGAGTCACAATGGTAGCCCAGAACAATGGAGTTGGCAAAGAGGTCAGCACTCACAGAAAAATCTGAGAAACTGCTGGATCCAGTGACCACAACTATAAAATAGGAATTTGTGGAAAGATCTCTAAAACTACTGCAAATGGGCATCATGACATCCCCAAAATAATGACTTCTATTTTATTCTACATTCCAAATATCATGTGAGATTCTCTACTGTCAAACTCTAACCTGGAGCCATACAGAGAATAGAAAGTATTGGTGGTACTCAGTTGACCACATGCAATCCAGAACACCCAGTATTTCAAGCTAAAAATTAAGGAAATGTTATGATGTTAAATAATGATATTAATTATATAAATAAAATGATAGAACTCAGGAAAGCATAGAAATGAATCAAAAGCTATTTCGGAATTGAAGAATAAATTTGAATGAACAGGAGAATACCATATATAATGTCTTAAGATGAAAATAAGGTTTATTTTTAAAAATTAAAAAGAAGAAAGAAAAGTATTCAAGGCAAAATGACAAAAATATAGAATAGTCAAATATCAATGTGCTTATATGAAGAAAACAAGGAAGTGGAAGAGAATACACACCAGTGCCTATAATTCAAGAAAACCTTCTCAGGAAAAAAAAATAAAACTACATATATGAAAAGCACAGTACTTACCTGGGAAAACATTTTCCAGAGTGGACAAAATTAAAGTGTATTCAAGTAAAATTACTAAATTTTATTTATTTATTTTTTAAGGCTTAATGTCATTTTAATTTTTTTGTATTATTTGTTTCAGGGGTACAGTTCTGTGATTCATCAGTCTTACACAATACACAGTGCTCACAACACATACCCTCTCCAATATCTATCTCTCTCTTACACACACACACACACACACACACACACACACACACACTTATATCTTAGGCACTCAGGCAAAAAACCAGAGCCCTTTAAGGGGAATGAAAATAAGACTTTTATCAGACTTTTCAACAGTAGTGTTTTATGCCAACAGAAAACAGTAACATATTTAAGACAGTCAAGGAAACAACCTATGAGTCAAAGATTTTAAATGCAGCCAAAGCAATTGTCAAGTATAAAGGTAACATAAAAGTTGTTATCAACATGCAAAAACTGAGGGTATAATGTTCCCATGAGCACTTCCTATTGAATCTATTGAAAAATGAGCTTCAAAAAGCCAAAATGATTGGAGAGACATTGACATATGGACAGGTGGAGACTTGTAAATGTATACTCTTGGAAGAAGGAAGACTAAAAGATAATTTTAGTGGAGAGATTATACTTCCTTCTTTATTCTCCACATCTAACTACTTAATAAGACTTATTGATCTGATTCTTGGGTCTAATTACCTTTCTCCTCCTTCACTGCCAACAATTTGGCTTAGGTCACAATCATCATTTTCTTGGATTAGAGCAATGACCTCTTAGTGTAAGCAGAATTGTTTCCCAAAATATCCAGGCCCTAATTTGTGTTTGAAAGATATCCTGGAATTTGTGAATATGTCACATTACATAGCAAAAAAGACTCTGCAGATTTAATTAAGGTTATGTACCTTAAAATAGGGAGATTATCCTGAATTATTGATTGGGCTCATTTAATAACATGAACCGTTAGAAGCAGAGAACATTCTCTGGGTGGTGTCAGAAGTCAAAGAGATTTGAAATGTGAAAAGGATTCAACATGCTATAGCAGATTGAAAGATGGAGTAGGTTACATGAGAAGGAATGTAGCTGATCTTAAGTAGCTGTGAGAGGCTCTCCTGGTTGATAGCAAGGAAACAGGGACTTCACCCTACACCTTCAAGGAACTGAATTCTGTCAACCACCTGAATGAGTCTGAAACAGATTCTTCCCCAGAACCTCCTAAAGGAACATGATTATGCCAACATCCTGATTTGGGCCTTATGAGCCCCTAAGCAAAGAACCAGCTGAGATAAACTGCTACTGGACTTCTCACCCACAGAAACTGTGAGACCATAAATGGATGTTGTTCTAAGCTGCAAAATGTTAGGTAGTTTGTTATAGCGCTTATAGAAAGCTAATACATTTCTTTACTGATGGTGTTGATTCCTGTGTATCCCACTCCAATTCATTCTCTAGTGACTGCCAGTGTAATCTTTCTAAAATTAAATCTATTTTTATCATGCATCTGCTTAAAACCACCACTTAAACCTCAATGCCTTCTAAATAAAGTTCTAAGTCCTGTGCATGACCATACAAGAACCTTGCTTGATATAGTATCTGTTTATTCCTCCAGCCTTATTCAATCATCATAATTTCCTCACACTATGCTCTAAATATTCTGTTATTTTTATTCCTAAAAATTGCAAAGCAAAGAGCCTTTGTACATGCTGAACACTACACAGAAGACCCTCTTTTCATTCAGCTCCCTTAGCCTGCAGGACTCAGATTAATATTACTAAACATCCTCAGTAATATCCAACCCCTCAGGCTGGGTTAAGTCGACTGCCTATATTTACTCCTATCGGAGTTCCATCATTATTTATCACAAAATTGCTTATATTTTTCAGTTTTCCCCACCAACATTCAAGATATGGAATAGATTTGGTGTTTTATTCTTCAAAGTAATTCAAGTAATGCTTGTCATGAAAAAAAAATGGAAGGTAGAATTTTAAAGAATCTACTGATTTGAAATAGATTAAAAGAGGAAAGTTAAAGTAATAAGCAACTATTAAATGGAATCTTAATTTTTCTAGATTGGTGGTATAATTTCTTCTGCCTTTATAAAATTTAAGAATACCATATTTTTAGTCATTTGAAATTATTTTGAATCTACTTCAAAATGCTTTCCCTTAGGAGTATCTCTGAGAAAATATGTATCATTTTTTGGTTAGGCATTATTTTCTAAGTACAAAAATACCAAATTTGTGATCTCACTTCAGTTTCCTCAAAAAAGTAGTCTGTTTCTAGCTAATTTTTTTTCTAAAGCCTTTCAATGCAAGAACCTGTCACAGTGCTCCCAGTGAGTCACCATGGTAACTCCAAATGTATCCCACCATGACAAAGATAAGGTCCATCATGACTGTTATGACAAGACCACCGAGAGAGTGATTAATGGGTGAAGGCAGTGCAAAAGGGTCCGTAAAAATGCTATCATATTTGAAATCTAGAGAACAATATAGAGTGTTACCATTCACAAGATTAGTCACACTAAATTTTAAAAATATATTATTTTTTTATTTTTATTTATTTTTTTAAAAGATTTGATTTATTTGACAGAGACACAGCGAGAGAAGGGACACAAGCAGGGGGAGTGGGAGAGGGAGAAGCAGGCTTACCAAGCAGGGAGCCCAATGCGGGGCTCGATCCCAGGACCCTAGGATCATGACCTGAGCCAAAGGCAGATGCTTAATGACTGAGCCACCCAGGTGCCCCCCAAAATATACTATTTTTTTTAAGACTTTATTTATTTATCTGACAGAGAAAGACACAGTGAGAGAGGGAACACAAGCAGGGGGAGTTGGAGAGGGAGAAGCAGGCTTCCCACAGAGCAGGGAGCCCGATGTAGGGCTCAATCTCAGGACCCTGGGATCATGACCTGAGCCGAAGGCAGACGCTTAACGACTGAGCCACCCAGGTGCACCACAATATATTATTTTTTTAAAAAGGAAAAAGGATGTTAGCAAAAGATAAAGTTCTTATGATTCTCTTGGAAGCCAAGATTTGTCAAACACCATGCTAGTAAAAATATTTGATTCTAAATATAAAGAAATCCAAAACAGGAATGATAAAAATTAGCTTAAAAGATAAATGATATACAAATATAAGAAAACAAAATAATATTGCTCTGCCTTCATTGTGTTCATGGAAATCAATGAATAAAAACATTGATATAGGCATATCTCCTTCATGGATTCATCACAGAAAGCTGCAAGTCAAATCACGGAGTTCTGCCTTGAATCTCTCAGAACAATACCATACGCTAATATTCACTGAATTGAATATTCACTGAATTGGGAAGAAGGCTACTAAACTGTTAGTCAGCAATTCTAATCCAATATACCCTCACAGAAACAGAAAACAAAGTCACCTTCAAAGGAGAGAGAACTTTTACTAAAGGCCCATGCAAGTTTCTGATTCACATGAGGAATGTGATATAGATAAGACTAGCTTGTTAGTTGCTATTTGAATCTGTCATTTTAGTACTCGTGAAGATAATAGCAGAATTCAAACACTAACTGCTAATTATGCTGATTTTTATTAAATTTGGCAAAAGGGTGCCCAGCACGGACATATTAAACTACTTTCAAACCATATGACTGAAAAGATTCTTCTATTTACAGTCATTATGTTTAATTTTTATTTTTTAATACTGGCACTAACCAAAGTCTAGATAAAGTCAGCCAGTGATTCCAGTACAAAATATTTTTCAAATGTTCATGCCTAAATGATAAAAAAGATACTTTCATTAAAAATACTTGAACTTCAAGGTATTACGTAAAATAAAAAATTATAGTTTCACAAATAAAAGGTATTTTTAAAGTGCATTAATCACATAAACAAAAGATTGTATTGGTAACTCAAAAATAATAAGTCTAAAGAAGTCAAATTTCCTAATCTGTATTATAAAATGGATCCCAATGTCTTCTAAACTCCCAAATTCCCATAATTTTCTAATTTATAAAGAATATTGTTTCATCTTTACTAAGTTTACAGATATTGAACTGGTTGAGAGGACTCAGAAGACTAAAATAAGGCAGCAAAACTTAAAAACTACTTGGACAAAGTTTCTATTAATGCTGCTAAACCTAATTCAGATATGAGTTGATATTTGTTAAAACTATTATTCATCTTTCAAATTGTGAGACATTTCAGTTTCTTATGAGTAGCCCTAAAAGACTTTCTAAATTAATGTGGAGATTAGTTACCTGATATCCATACTGGTTCTGATAAAAGATAAACACTGGTTTGAACACAAGTTCAAAAAGAAAAAACTATATTTTATAATCTAAATTATTTAGTTGGCACTTTGCAAAATTATACCTGTAGGATTTGCAAACTTAGCCTCTACCAAGAAGGTAATGAATAGAAGACAGTCATCTAAATAAAGACCAATTTAAGTACATGATGATGCCATTTGGCCTGGGAAACATTTTAATTTCCTTCAAGTGCACACAACAGCATCTTTTCTGACCTTCTAGCCTGAGAGGTTGTGGTTTCATGGGTAAATTAAAATCAGCCCCAACCTGACTTTACACAATCCTAACTCAAGTTAGTCCTCAATTTCCAGCTGCAGCACTCGCTCTGGGTCCAAGGCAATGATGGCAAATGTATTTTGAGTTTGTTTGGAATTCTTGGGCTATATTTTCTCTGAACAAGAGAGCCTAGATGCTAGACAAGATGTTATGGTTTGTATGTGAAAGGTCTCCTGGGTCAATCAATGAATATCAAAGTTATTTCAATTGGTTTGGCTAATTGTTGCCTACTTCAACATAGATTGGCCCTATAATATTGTCAAAACCAATCCCTAGCTTTATGGAGAAAGACATCCTTCCCCACACAATGCCAGCTCTTTTGACCTCTGCAAATATCCTACTTCTGGAACTACAGCCAGAGATCAAATGCTCCACTTGGAAATCATAATTATATGACATGGAGGATTCCTTGCAACCTTTGTGACATTACTTTGAGAGAGGTTGGCATCTACTCAGTACCCCGTAATATATGAGACAGACTCAGAAGCGTAGTATGAACAAAGGCAAATAAAGCTGTAAAGCCAGGTGATAATAGTGGTAGTCATTCTGGGGAAATATTTAGAACTGAGAGTTTTTCACTTATTTAATACTGCACACATCTAACTAATATAATCAACAACACAACACTTCAAAAGACCTAAGGCCATTGGAGGCAGCCAATGAAAGGAGTGGTAGCAACTATGACCATGTGTTATTGAAAGCAATACATTAACTCAAGAAAGTTCTACACAAGTTGCTGCAAATAACAGTAATAATAATAACAATAATAACACAATACCTTTTTTTGCATGCTACATTACTTTTCACATAGTATAAATGTTCTGGATTTCACATTTATTATTATTACTATTATTATTGTTATTGGCATGGTATCATATTTAAATAACATGACAGAATATCAGATAAAAGTAAGAAAAATCAGGTTTCCGAATTTCTCATTTCAAAAACTCAGATTGTATATACTGTGTCCCTCTTCTTGTTGCATACCTGTAATTTTGCTTTAGTAACAAAACTCGACTAGCAAAAACACATACTTTGCTGATCACAATTTGAACATTACAAGATTACTATATAGGAGGCTAAATAAGTTAAGCATGATCACAAATTTAAAAATCCAAGATTCCCAAGATTTGTCATTGTTATACTATTTTCTTGTCTGCTTCTTGGACTAATAAACTATGTGAGTCCTCAGGGCTCCTCTGGATCCTAATACAAAGTAACTAAAGCTGTTAAAAGGGTAATTGTCTTACATTCTAACTATGTGAAAAGATAATCCTTTGGAAGCAGTAAATTTCGCTACATTTTATATTGCCAGCCTAAAAGAGAGAAATTAAACTAATCATGATAACAAGAGCTCAGTTCAGATTGCTTTCACACTTCAAATGAAAACAGCATCAGTAAGAGTAAAAAAAAAAAAAAAGAAAAACTAAGTTAACAATCTCATGAATGTACCCTACCACCTAGAATCACAGTATGTATATTGTTATATATTGTTATAAGTATATAAAATGATGGAACAATCCATAAAAAGTAGTTTTACACTGTACAGAATATTGTGCAGTACAATAGATTCCAAACTACAAATTTTTTTCACATATCTTTTATTTCATTGACTCATATTTCATACAACTCTTTACTGCAACTTCTTTCAGCTATAAAATTGCAGCTTTTTATACATTGTCTTTCTTTCCAATATGAAAGGAATATCTAAATATTATGAATTATAACAAATTAAAACTTCATACTCACTATTATACAAATAGTTTCTGTCTGGGAAATTGATTTAATGTAATAGAACTACTACCATCACTAGTTTTGCTAAAATGAATGAATGAATGAATGGGCATGTTATTAACTTGTATTTTAAGGAAACTGGGTCAAATCTATAAAAATTCTGATTAAAAGCTTTAGCTGCTTAAATTAATTTAATAATAATTTGATGAGCACTTTTAAGCTCAAAATATCCTTTTACCAAGCATATTATAGAAAAAGCACAGAATAGAGGCATAAAATAAAAGATGGATCCTGCTGGAGGAACTTAGAAAAAAGTTACTCAACAGAAGTGAGTGGTAGAAGGAAGCAGAATCTTGGGTCCAGGTACTGAATAAATTCACTGGGAATATATTTCCTCATGTGAATAAAAAGAATGGAGTCACAAAAGTAGAACTGGTATTCAGGTACCAAGACATCCCAGTAACTAGTCCTTGACCAAATAGACTTCTTTCTTCAAAAATAACAATGGGGTACACTGGAAAAGTCATCATCAAAATGGACAAACAATGGCTTGACCTTGGTAGTTGCAACGTGAGTGTTTTGACAGTAAACAGGCTGTTTCAGCTCCTCAGCTGGGGTATAGGAAATATGTGATTGGAGTAGCAACACCCTGCAACAGGTGGGGTAGCACTGATAGCAACAGTTCATGTATTTTTAAAAAGACCAGTGCATGCAACCTTTAGGATATTTTATGAAGCATTGAGAGAGTTATAGCAGCAATTTGGGGGAAGGATAGTAACTCCAAAATTTCCCCTTTCTAATCCTGAGAAAAGAAATTAGAAAGCCTGTGACTAGTTTATATCTCAACTCTACCCTAAACTAAGGGCCTACTATAAGATTAACAGGCAAAACTAATTCTTACTTCTAAAGAACATTTTAAAATTATTTAAAACTTAAGTTGTTTTAAAAAACTAAAATAATTCTCTCTCTCCCTCTCAGCCCCTCCCCCCACTCATGTTCTCTCACTCTCTCTAAAAAAATAAAATAAAAAGTAAAAAGCTAAAATAAGATAATTTTGTGTCTTCCCAATTTCTTTTAAATTCTCTCACACAACTCAACTATATTCAAAAGACAGTGGAGGGTCAATAATATGTATTTTCTCCCGTAAAATTAGGCAATATTAAAGGAATATAAATTTCTCATTTTATTTTATTTTTTTAAAGATTTTATTTATTTGACAGAGAGAGACACAGCAAGAGAGGGAACACAAGTGGGGGCGGGGGGAGAGGGAGAAGCAGGCTTCCCACCGAGCAGGGAGCCCCATGCGGGGCTTGATCCCAGAACCCTGGGATCATGACCTGAGCTGAAGGCAGATGCTTAACAACTGAGCCACCCAGGCACCTCATAAATTTCTCATTTTAAACAGAGTAGTTTTTAGAGTAACCTGATTTTAAAAAGAATAGCATTATAAAAAAACAAATATAACTGTTAGACACCAATAATTTTTTTAATAGTTTGCCTCTATATAGTACAACTTTGATACTTTACACAATTAAGGAAAAACTGAGAATCAACAAAAAAATTTAAAAAGGGGGATAGAAAAAGATTAAGGTAAATAAAAAATATTAACCTTAAACACACATAAAAGCTGGAGCTAGGCTTACTGACTTAGATCACATAATCTCTTTTTCTTTTTAGAAAAGGATTGAGTCCCCATGGAAGAAAATATCTGCAACTTTTTGAGAAAAACAGGTCTCTCTTAGGTAATCAGATAGAGTAAAACAAGGTGATAAAACAGACATGACTTCAGGGATAGTTTTAGAATAAGTAAAGAAACCTCATTTACAGGCATTATTCCATTCCATTATTCCATTCCATTTGAATAGTTCCATTCAAACCAAAGCAACTGCTTCTGGTTCCTAGTTTCAAAAATAGAGTAAAATTTGTTTTCTAAAATAATTTACTTCCTAAAGTAAGAATTACCTCCTGTCTACTTTGGCTATAACTTTGTCTTCCAGAACCTTTTTTCTTATGATCATCTCCAAAGGGTTCAGCATTTCCTTCCTGAGTTCATTTACCACAGGATTCCCAGTTAACTGCTCTACCCGAAGTCTTAACCTTACTCTTCAGCTGCCAGCCTACATTAAGTAATGCTCAGTGCGATCCTCAGTCATCTCTATGACTACTAGTTTACATTTCTGAATTGAAGTCTTCCTTGATCAGGAAACCAGTTCAGGAAACTTTCATAGATTTTCCAATATTGTTATTCCTGTTCAGAGGCCTGCATCTCAACAGTAACCACCAGCCTGGGCTGGCGAACAAAAGTAGGTCAAAGAGTAAGAAATCTCCAAATTGTCAAAAAGAAAAAAAATTAATTTTAAAAAATTATTGCAGTTCAGTCGCCAAGAAAAAATTCCAAAAAGTGATTAAGAATATTTGATGTCATTTGCACTCCTAATCTTGATTCTCAATTTTACATTTTTCAGCCATCTTGTGAATTTTTTAAAATAAATGTAACCAAATGCTAGATAAGGAAATCCTACAACTCAAACAGAAAATAAGAATATATATTATTTATTTCAAAATCAGATTAATATTGGGCTCAAGGTATAACCCCAAAAGAAAATGCAGTTTTAACACATGGTCAAGCAACTGAAATAAGCCTGATGATGATGACTCAGTAACAAGTAAGAAGCTGTACTATTCTGCCAGTAAAAGATGAACGAGGGTTTGTTACTAAAATATCTCCTGGAAAGTGCCTAATTTACACTTAAAATGCTCAAAAGGAAATAAAAGAGCAATGTTTATAATGTAGAAAGAAAATACAAAAATCAAGAGCCTAAGATTACATAATCTTTCAAGAGGTATAGTCAACTTTATGACAGAGTATCCCTTCCTACCCAAGTGAAAAGATCTTGGAACGTGTATGTCTGGTTCTGTATTATACTCTATTAACTATCCAATATGAAATAGAGTGTTTTTATAAGGCCATAATTATGTATCTTCTTAGTATGGCTTAACATATTCTTATCTCACTGCAATGGTTTGCACCATTCCCTTTTTTTCCAGTTTTCCTAACAAACTGGAATTAATAATTGTTAGATTGTTTTAATAAGTGTTAGGCCTAGACTCTGGGATGCTGGTATAGAAGTTCTGTACTGATGTTTATCATGCTAAGTTTCCATCCTAAATTTTTCTAATGAAATCTCCTTTCCTTGTTTATCAGTGAGGTTGTTTTTAGTTGCATATAATAGAAAAAGAAACACAAATGAGCTTAAATAATAAAGCAAATTATGGGCTCACATTACTGAAAAGTCTAGAGCAATGGTTCTCAACCATGTCTGTACTTTAGAATCACCTAGTGAGGTTTTTAAAGAAATATTCTTGCCCAGATCCCAGTGCTCCCTCTCTCCAGAGAGGATGCTTCGAATAGTCTTGGGACCTTCATGAGTACACATACATATTTTAACAGGTTCTCAGATAACATCCAATGTATGCACAGGGTTAACTATCCCTGTTTTAGAAGAAGGGTGGGCTTCAGATGTCACTTAAATAGGATTTCAATTCTATTTCTCTTTGATTCTCTAAGCCGTATTCTCCTCCATGTGTCAATTCCTTCTGTAGGCAGGCTCTCTTCATGATAGAATAATGGTTGCAGCCTTATATGCATCTGTTATACAATCCAGAAGAAGAGAAAGCTTTTTGCTTCAACCAAGAACATAATTCTAGGCTATTCTCTTGTCCATCTTAGTACCTATTCCCACCTGAAACAATCACTGTAGTAAGAGAGAGAATTACACAAATTATCATAATTAACTTAAATCAAGCAACATAAAATTAATATAAAATTTTAAGTCTGGAACTAATGAAAGCTATAACATTCTAACTGAAGAAAAAGTGTTGATATCCCCCCACAAATTCCTATATAACTCAGAACACACATGGAAAATGAAAAAAATCACAAGTAAATACTGTCAAAAATAAACAAGGACAAATGCTGCAAATGTTTGATTTGCAAAAAGAATTACAAAACTAGGTAAGGATAATGGAAAATTAAAAAAACAAAAAACAAAAAACAAAAACACAACCACCTGTGTGTGATATGGCTACAAAATCAGGACCCGTAATCTGTTCTTAAGTTACAATGGATGGTCACTGAATATGTACCCTTAACTTTATATTTATTCCTATAAGAAACTCATTAATTTGAGACTTGAATTATAGGACGTCTTTAGTAATGCATTCCTCACAACAAGTGAAAGATTCTGTATTTTATATTCATGAAATAATGATGGTCAAAATGCTTTAAATCATAAAATATTTATAATAGTCTTTTTAAATTTTTTATTAACATATAATGTATTATTTCATTTAGGGTACAGGTCTGTGATTCATCAGCCTTACACAACTCACAGTGCTCAACATAGCACATACCCTCCCCAATGTCCACAACCCAGCCACCCCTCCCTCCCACCCCCCTCCACTTCAGCAACCCTCAGTTTGTTTCCTGAGATTAAGAGTCTCTGATGGTTTGTCTCCCTCCCCAGTTTCGTCTGGTATCATTTTTTCCTACCTTCCCCTATGATCCTCTGTCTTGTTTCTCAAATTCCTCATATCAGTGAGATGATATGATACTTCTTTTTCTCTGATTGACTTATTTCGCTTAGCATAATACCCTCTAGTTTGATCCACGTCATTGCAAATAGCAAGATTTCATTTTTTTGATGGCTGCATAATATTCCATTATATATATATATATATATATATATATATATATATACTACATCTTCTTTATCCGTTCATCTGTTGATGGACATCTAGGCTCTTTCCATAGTTTGGCTATTGTGGACATTGCTGCTATAAACATTGTGCTGCATGTGCCCCTTCGGATCACTACATTTATATCTTTGGGTAAATACCCAGTAGTGCAATTGCTGGGTCATATGGTAGTTTTATTTTCAACTTTTTGAGGAACATCCAAACTGTTTTCCAGAGTGGCTGCACCAGCTTGCATTCCCACCAACAGTGTAGGAGGGTTCCCCTTTCTCTGTATCCTCACCAGTATCTGTTGTTTCTTAACTTGTTAATTTTAGCCATTCTTACTGGTGTCAGGTGGTATCTCGCATTAAGGTTTTGATTTGGATTTCCCTGATGCCAACTGGTGTTGAGCACTTTTTCATGTGTCTGTGCCATTTGGATGCCTTCTTTGTAGAAATGTCTGTTCATGTCTTCTGCCCATTTCTTGATTGGTTTCTTTGTTCTTTGGGTGTTGAGTTTGATAAGTTCTTTATAGATTTTGGATACCAGCCCTTTATCCGAAATGTCATTTGCAAATATCTTCTCTCATTCTGTCAGTTGTCTTTTGGTTTTGTTGACTGTTTCCTTTGCTGTGCAAAAGCTTTTTATCTTGATGAGGTCCCAATAGTTCATTTTTGCCCTTGCATCCCTTGCTTTTGGCAATGTTTCCAGGAGGAATTTGCTGCAGCTGAGGTCAAAGAGGTTGCTGCCTCTGTTTTCCTCAAGGATTTTGATGGATTCCCATTTCACATTGAGGTCTTTCATCCATTTTGAGCCTATTTTTATGTGTGGTGTAAGGATATGGTCCATTTTCATTCTTCTGCACGTGACTGTCCAATTTACCCAACACCATTTGTTGAAAAGATTGTCTTTTTTCCTTTGGACATTCTTTCCTGCTTTGTCGAAGATTGGCTGACCACAGAGTTGAGGGTCCATTTCTGGGCTCTCTATTCTGTTCCACTGACCTATGTGTCTGTTTATGTGCCAGTCCCATACTGTCTTGATGATTACAGCTATGTAATACAGCTTGAAGTCTAGAATCGTGATGCCACCAGCTGCGGTTTTCTTTTTCAACATTCATTTGGCTATTCGGGGTCTTTTCTGGTTCCATACAAATTTTAGGATTATTTGTTCCATTTCTTTGAAAAAAGTTGGTGGTATTTTGATAGGGATTGAATTAAATGTGTAGCTTGCTCTAGGTAGCATAGACATTTTCACATATTTGTTCTTCCAATCCATGAGCATGGAACATCTTTCCATTTCTTTGTGTCTTCCTCAATTTCTTTCATGAGTATTCTATAGTTTTCTGAGTATAGATCCTTTGCCTCTTTGGTTAGATTTATTCCTGTGTATCCTATGGTTTTGGGGGCAATTGTAAATGGGATCAACTCCTTAATTTCTCTTTCTTCTGTCTTGTTGCTGGTGTATAGAAACGCAACTGATTTCTGTGCATTGATTTTATATCCTGCCACTTTACTGAATTCCTGTATGAGTTCTAGCAGTTTTGAGAATGGAGTCTTTTGGGTTTTCCACATAAAGTATCATATCATCTGCAAAGAGAGACAGTTTCACTTCTTCTTTGCCAATTTGGATGCCTTTTATTTCTTTTTGTTGTCTGACTGCTGAGACTAGGACTTTGAGTACTATGTTGAATAGCAGTGGTGATAGTGGACATCCCTGCCATGTTCCTGACCTTAGTGGAAAAGCTCACAGTTTTTCCCCATTGAGTATGATATTCACCGTGCGTTTTTCATAGATGGCTTTTCTGATATTGAGGTATGTACCCTCTATCCCTACACTCTGAAGAGTTTTAATCAGGAAAGGATGCTGTACTTTGTCAAATGCTTTTCTGCATCTACTGAGAGGATCATATGGTTCTTGTTCTTTCTTTTATTAATGTATTGTATCACATTGATTGATTTGCGGATGTTGAACCAACCTTGTAGCCCAGGAATAAATCCCACCTGGTCATGGTGAATAATCCTCTTAATGTACTGTTGGATCCTACTGGGTAGTATTTTGCTGAGAATTTTAACATCCATGTTCATCAGGTATATTGGGCTATAGTTCTCCTTTTTGATGCAGTCTTTGGTTTTGGAATCAAGGTAATGCTGGCCTCATAAAATGAGTTTGGAAGTTTTCCTTCCATTTCTATTTTTTGGAACAGTTTCAGAGGAATAGGTATTAATTCTTCTTTAAATGTTTGGTAGAATCCCCCTGGGAAGCCATCTGGCCCTGGGCTCTTGTTTGTTGGGAGATTTTTGATTACTGATTTAATTTCCTTAGTGGTTAGGGGTCTGTTCAGGTTTTCTATTTCTTCCTGGTTCAGTTTCGGTAAATTATACATCTCTAGGAATGCATCCATTTCTTCCAGATGATCTAATTTGCTGCATATAGTTGCTCACAATACGTTCTTATGATTGTTTGTATTTCTTTGGTGTGGGTTGTGATCTCTCCTCCTTCATTCATGATTTTATTTATTTGGGTCGTTTTTCTTTTCTTTTTCATAAGTCTGGCCAGGGATTTATCAATCTTATTAATTCTTTCAAAGAACCAGCTCCTAGTTTCATTGATCTGTTCTACTGTTCTTTTGGTTTCTATTTCATTGGTTTATTATTTCTCTTCTCTTGCTGGGTTTAGGCTTTATTTGCTGTTCTTTCTCCAGCTCCTTTAGGTGTAGGTTTAGGTTGTGTATCTGAGAACTTTCTTGTTTCTTGAGAAAGGCTTGTACGGCTATATAATTTTCTCTTAGGACTGCCTTTGCTGCATCCCAAAGATTTTGAACAGTTGTGTTTTCATTTTCATTGGTTTCCATGAATTCTTTAAATTCTTTAATTTCCTGGTTGACCCATTCATTCTTTAGTAGGATGCTCTTTAGCCTCCATGTATTTGAGTTCTTTCCAACTTTCCTCTTGTGACTGAGTTCTAGTTTCAAAGAATTGTGGTCCAAAAATATGCAGGGCATGATCCTCATCTTTTGGTACCGGTTGAGACCTGATTTGGGACCCAGGATGTGATCTATCCTGGAGAATGTTCCATGGGCACTAGAGAAGAATGTGTATTCTGTTTCTTTGGGATGGAATGTTCTGAATACATCTGTGAAGTCCATCTGGTCCAGTGTGTCATTTAAAGCCTTTATTTCCTTGTTGATCTTTTGCTTAGATGATCTGTCCATTTCCATAAGGGGGGTGTTAAAGTCCCCTACTATTATTGTATTGTTGTTGATGTGTTTCTTTGATTTTGTTATTAACTGGCTTATATAATTGGCTGCTCCCATGTTAGGGGCATAGATATTTACAATTGTTAGATCTTCTTGTTGGATAGACCCTTTAAGTATGATGTAGTGTCCTTCCTCATCTCTTATTATAGTCTTTGGTTTAAAATCTTATTTGTCTGACATAAGGATTGCCACCCCAGCTTTCTTTTGATGTCCATTAGCATGGTAAATGGTTTTCCACCCCATCACTTTCAATCTGGAGGTGTCTTTGGGTCTAAAATGAATCTCTTGCAGACAGCATATCGATGGGTCTTGTTATCCTATCTGATACCCTGTGTCTTTTGATTGGGGCATTTAGGCCATTTACATTCAGGGTAACTATTGAAAGATAATGAATTTACTGCCCTTGTATTGCCTGCAAGGTGACTGTTACTGTATATTGTTGTTCCTTTCTGGTCTATATTACTTTTGGGCTCTCTTTTTGCTTAGAGGACCCCTTTCAATATTTCTTGTAGGGCTGGTTTGGTGTTCACAAATTCTTTTGGTTTTCGTTGTTCTGGAAGTTTTTTCTCTCTCCTTCTATTTTCAGTGAGAGCCTAGCTGGATATAGTATTCTTGGCTGCAGATTTTTCTTGTTTTGTGCCCTGAATATATCATGCCAGTCCTTTCTGGCCTGCCAGGTCTCTGTGGATAGGTCTGTTGCCAATCTAATGTCTCTACCATTATAGGTTACATATCTCTTCTCCCGAGCTGCTTTCAGGATTTTCTCTTTGTCTCTGAGACTCGTAAGTTTTATTATTAGATGTTGGGGTGTTGACCTATTTTTATTGATTTTGAGAGGGGTTCTCTGTGCCTCCTGGATTTTGATGCCTGTTTCCTTCCCCACATTAGGGAAGTTCTCTGCTATAATTTGTTCCAATATACCTTCTGCACCTCTCTCTCTCTTTCTTCTTCTGCTGGGATCCCAATTATTCTAATGTTGTTTCATCTTATCTCATCGCTTATCTCTTGAATTCTGCCCTCGTGATCCAGTAGTTGTTTATTTCTTTTTCTCAGCTTCTTTATTCCCCATCATTTGGTCTTCTATACTACTAATTCTCTCTTCTGCCTCATTTATCCTAGCAGTTAGAGCCTCCATTTTTTATTGCAGCTCATTAATAGCCTTTTTGTTTTCTACTTGGTTAGATTTTAGTTCTTTTATTTCTCCAGAAAGGGATTCTCTAGTATCTTCTATACTTTTTCAAGCCCTGCTAGTATCTTCATAATCGTCATTCTAAACTCTAGTTCCGACATCTTACTAATGTCTGTATTGATTAGGTCCCTGGCAGTCGGTACTGCCTCTTGTTCTTTTTATTGAGGTGAGTTTTTCCATCTTATCATTTTGTCCAGAGGAGAATAAACGAATGAGAGAACAAAATGCTAAAAAAAATGCTAAATGGGTAAAAATGACCCCAGAAAAATATATACTAAACAAATAAGAAGAGACCCCAAATGGGGGGGGGGGGGAAGAATATAATCAGTCTGGTGAAGAGAACAGAGCCACACACTAGATTTTGGGTGTATTTTGGTCTGTTAGAAGAAATCACCTCCCAAAATTTTAAAGAAAGAAAAACTTATGTATAAAAAAATAACAGTAAATACAATGAAGGGATGGAATATGACTGTAAAGATGAAAATTAAAAAGGATTTATAAAAAGGAATTGATAAGGGCGCCTGGGTGGCTCAGTTGGTTAAGCGACTGCCTTCGGCTCAGGTCATGATCCTGGAGTCCCGGGATCGAGTCCCACATTGGGCTCCCTGCTCAGCAGGGAGTCTGCTTCTCCCTCTGACCCTCTTCCCTCTCGTGCTCTCTATCTCTCAGTCTCTCTCAAATAAATAAATAAAATCTTTAAAAAAAAAAAAAAGGAATTGATAAGTTGGCTGAAAAAAGAATGAAAAAAATGTAAAAAGGAGAGAGAATGTGATCAGGCGGGAGACTAGGACAATGTCATACACTAGACTTAGGGTATATTTTGGTCTGTTAGAAGAAACTGTATCCCAAACTTTTAAAGAAAGAAAAACTTATATATATACAAAAAAAATGTTAAATACAATGAAGAGATAGAATATGAATGTAAAAATGAAAAATTAAAAAAGATTTTAAAAAAGGAATTGATAAGATGTTGGTTGAAAAAGCAAAGAAGAAAAACTCAACTAAAAAAATGGAAAAAGAAAGATAAAGAAAATTTAAAAAATTAACTTTGAAAGACTAAAGAATCATGGGAAAAAAGCCATGAATTCTATGTGCTGTATTCCTCTAGCACTGGGGTTTTACTGTTCTCATTGATTGGTAAACTTGGTCTTGGCTGGATGTTCTTGCTGATCTTCTGGGGGAGGGTCCTGTTGCAGTGATTCTCAAATGTCTTTGCCCGAGGTAGAAGTGCACTGTCCTTGTCAGGGGCCAGGCTAAGTAATCTGTTCAGGTTTGCTCTCGGTAGCTTTTGTTCCCTGAAAGCTTTCCATACAGCTTTGGAGGACAAGAATAAAAATGACAGCCTTCCAGTCTCTGCCCTAGAGGAGCTGAGAGCTCGGGGCCCCACTCCTCAGTTAGCCCCCGGAGAAAAGCAGTCATTCACTTCTGTCTCCCCGTTCTCTGGCCACACTCTGTGCTCACCTGGCCTGTGACTGAGTGTTTCTATCTCTGGCACATGAGCCCGTTTGGAGTCTCCAAACCCAGCAGATTCCTACTGCGGGCTCCCGTGCCACTCGTCCTGGGGGAAGAAGGGATGTCTCCCCAGATCTGCCACTTGTTGGGTCCCTGATTGAAGAGCAGTGGCCCAACTGTGCCACAGATAATGTTTTATGGCCACCCCCAGCTGAGAGCCCACTCCTCAGCCCCGTCTGTGTAGCTGGCTTCCCCACTCCAGTACCTGGGAGCTCTGCCACACTCATACACCCCCGGTCTTTCTGAGACCACACTGTCCCAGCAAGGGTTCCACCCCCCACTTAGCCACTGGAGTGACATCCCCCAGCAGAGCAGACTTCTAAAAGTTCTGATTTTGTGCTCCGCTGCTCTATCACTTGCCGGTAGCCGGCTGAGGAGGCTCCCTCCCCTGCCCTCTATCTTCCCAAATATCGCCTTCGATCCATTTCTCCGCACAGCCTACCTTCCAAAAAGTGGTCACTTTTCTGTTCATAGGATTGCTGCTATTCTTTTCTTTGATCTCCTATTGAGTTTGTAGGTGTTCTGAATGATTTGATTAACTATCTAGCTGAATTCTTGGGACCAGATGAAATTTAGGTCTCCTACTCCTCCACCATCTTGCTCCTCCTATAATACGGTCTTGAATAAAACTACAAAAAAGCATTTTTACTATTATAAAAATGAAAGAAAAATTCATCAAACCATTAACAGCTGCTATTTAATTTTAGATGGTAGACTGTATAAACTTCTTTTGTTCTTTCTCCTTTGTCTTGAAAATTTTCAATTATGTATTACTTTTATAAAATAAGAAATAAAAATTTTAATAGACCAATAAGTTGTCTCAATTGCAGAATTAGTAGAAATACTGAGAAATAAAAACTTTTAAAAATCCTTCATTCTAAAATTAAACTTCTATGTTTTTCTTTTCCAAAAATTGAATGTTTAATCACTAAATCATTGTGAATGTTCTGTGGGTAAATGTCAATGGTATGGTATTCTAAAGTTTACAATACATATAAAATGCCAATAACTGATATGCTTTCAGATAAGGTAACTACCACATATGTTTGATTTGCAAAAAGAATTACATAACTAGGTAGGGAGAAAAAGCCATCATTTATCCCTTGTTGAAAATAATCTCCATGGCAAGGCATTTAGTTTTTCATGAGATTACCTACTTTGTTATTTAAATTCTTCAATTATTTAGTTGCAAACAACTTGAATGCAATGATAGCATCATTTACTTATCAAAATGCAGATAACTGGAAATTTTAAAGTTCAGTAAAGTTATGGGGCAAGAGAAAAATAGCAAAAGCTGGCATCTTTATAATTGAATTACATTTTTACACATTATTTGTCTAATGGGAAATAAGAGGAAAGAAGGAATTATTTTTAAAAAGATAAGAGTTAATCAACTTCCTCATTTTGATTCTATAAAAACAGGTAATATTAAAAGGAAAACTAAATAAATTCACATTGCAAGTTCAAGATTTTAAAACAACTGTCTTTGTTTTAAACAAGCAGATATAGAACAAGCAGATAAAACTTAAGAATATGGAAGAGCCGAATAGCACAATTACAAATTTGAGATGATTGACATATTTAGATTACTGCACCTAATTACTGCAGAATATGCTTTTTTTCAAGTATACATGCCATATGATAGTCTATAAAACAAGTCTCAATAAATTTTTGCAGAATTTAAATCATATAGATTATATTTCTGACTACAGTGAAATAAGCCAGAAATCCAGAAAAAGATAATACATACTAAATTCATAAGTGTTTGGAAATTAAACAGTATGATACTAATTCTACACTGGATATGTGAAAAATTGACATGACTGGAGCCATTTTTAAAATGGAGCCAGAGCACCTACTACAGAGAAACTGCCTTACCCATCTCTGTTTATACTGGGCCAAAATGGGCAAAACATCAACTGTTATAAGCAATTGCCTGACAAGTCAGCAGGAGAATGGACATCCTGATTACAGTCCTAATAGTTGTGGACTACGTGAAGATAGAACCAGTAGTCAATCAGTGTATAATCCAGAGTAGTTTAGCTTCTTAACACCCACAGAAAAACCTTTTTTCCATATATCAAATTATGTAATTGCCCTTTTCCTTTTTCTCATAAAAACCTCTTGCTTTCACCCTACAATCAGAAATACTATTTGGGTTTCTTACTGAATCAGTGCTCCCCAAATTCTAACTCTTTAATCCCAAATAAACATTCCTTTGCCTTTCTTTGTGGCTCATTATTTTCAAGTTGACAGGCCAAAGAACAAATTATAATGGAAGTAATAAAATATTTTAAAGTGATAATGAAAATATGATGTACAAAAATGTGTGGAATGCAGCTAACATGGGGCTTAGAGGGAAATTTATGGAGAGGAATAACCAAAATCAAATATCTAAGCATCCAATTAAAAATCTAGAAAAACAAACCTAAATAAAGTGGAAAGTTTTTTTTAAGACAGCAAGAGTGATAAATAGAAAATAGAAAATCAACAAAGCCACAAAATGGTTATTTGAAAAGATCAATAAAATTGATTTAAAAAATCTAGCAAGACTGACCAACAAATATAATAGAAAGAAAACTGGCACAAGAAAAAAGTTTTAAAATAGTCCCTAAATCTACTACAGGAATTTAATGTTATTAAAACTACCTCAAAAAATTCTAGTCTCAGATGGTTTCACCAGTGAATTCTAAGAAGCATTTAAGGAAAAACACCAATCCCACACAAATTCCTCCAGAAAAGAAGAGGCAACAGTTACCAACTTAATTTAGGAGGTAACCATAACCATGATATCAAAGCCTGACAATGAAATTACTAAAGAGAAAAATTAAAGAACAATCTATCCCATGGATACAGAAGCATAAATCCTAAATAAAATATTAGCAAGTAAATTGCTATAACATATAAAAAAGGATACTACATCATGAACAGATGGGACTATTCAATATATGCAAAAAATGAATTCATATTCAAAAAAGCAATCAATGTAATTTACTAAATAAGAGAATGAAGAAGAAAAATCATAACTATCCCCAATAATGTAAAAAATTAATGTTTAATACATATTCCCAAAATGAACTCTTAGCAAAATAGAAATAGAAGAGGACTTCTTTTAATGATAAAGATTATTTTTAATTACTGTTAATATTATGCAATATAGTGAAATATTGAAATGTTCTCCCAGAAACTAAATAAAGATGTTCATTCTCTTTAGTTTTATTCAACATTGTGCTGGTGCCAGTGCCAGTACACTAAAACATGATAATCATCTTCATCATCACCATTATAAAATGCATAGGGAGTGCGAAGTCATTTTCCATAGATTATATGGCTTTGTATGCATATAATCTAAAGTATACTACATATAAACAATTTCTCACGATCAGTGGATATAAGGTCAATATGCAGTATGTATTTCTAAATACTATAACAAATAATTGGAAAATAATTTTTCAAAAAGATACTTATATTTTAGCACTAAAAAATCAAATACAGGAAATTTTAGCTCCAGTTAAAATGGAATAAACATAATCCATCTTGCCTCTCCCGCTGAATCCATCTAAAATCCCTAGATGGAATACATAGAGCAACTAACTAAAAGCTTGAAAATTAAATAGGGGGCTTTCAGTTCCAGACAAAATGGAATAAGCACATTCCATCCTAATCCTGTAAATTACAACTAAAATCCTGGATCAAATATAGCTATCAGAAGTCCCTGAGGAGCAGAGAAAATAAAGTAGACTAAAATCCTCAGGACTCAAGGGAAGAGCTGACAGTTAATTCAATTAATTCCTTAAATTGGTTTTCTTTTTCCTCCTATACATCCTAGGTTAGACACAAGAGTAGCCCACAACCTGGAAATATCAACTGACACAGGGGAAAAAAAAAAAAAGAAAGAAACAGCCTCAAGAAAAGCCTGTCCTGTTCTTTCTAGCCAAAGAACCAGTGAGAAGAAATCCCTGTAGCACTTTTGACTACACTCACTCTTTCTCCAGAGAAATACTGCTAAAAAGTCTGCACCCTGCCCCTACACCAGGTGCTGTGGAGACTGTGGAGCAGAACCCTACTAACCATTTTTGTGCTGCACTAATGAAGTGCACTCTCCTGCTCCCCACCTGATGATGCAGAAACTACAGGGCAAAGCCTTGTCACCCAACTCCACTCTGTACTAAGTATGACAACAAAAAGACAGCACCTTACCTCCTTCAAGCTAGAGAGTGGCAGGAGAGGAGTGGATTATAGAAAAGAGGAAGCTGGAGAAAGGCATTATTCAAATCTGTATATGAAGTCTTTGGTATACCCCCAAGTGGCTCATGGGTGAAACCAGAATCAAATCAACAAAGTAAAAGATCTGAGAACTGAAATGTCATGTAAAATACTGTCCAAGTCTCAAATTGGCCACTGGGTAGCATACAAACAAGACAGAACAAAATAGCAATGCAAAGATTTTAAATACTAAATTGACATCTAAACTACAGCTCACAAAAATGGTGCAGGATGTGTGCCCTAAACCCAAATAAATTGACTATCTGCTAAAACTGATTTAAGTAGGAACCAGAATTTCTTAACATAGTACTGAAAATGTCTGGGACACAATCCAACATTACTCATCATATGAAGGAAAAGGAAAAACTCAACTCAAATGAGAAAAAATAATCAAGAGGTGACACCATCAAAATGAAACAGATGCTGGAATTATCTGACAAGGATCTTAAAGCAAATATCATACAAAAGTACCAAGGAGCAATTATAACATCCTTGAAACAAATGGAAAATTAAAAACTCTTAGTAAGAATCTATAGTATACAAAGAAAAATTAAATGAAATTAAAATGATAAATGGAAAATACAATTAACAATTTTTTAAAATCTCACTGGATGAGCTAAGTGGCCAAATGGAGATATAAAGGAAAGAGTCAATCAACTTACAGATAGATCAGTAGAAATTACCCAAATCAGAACAACAAAGAGAAAGTAGATTTTTAAGTAGATTTTAAAGAATTAACAGAGCCTTACGGATTTGTGGGAAAATACCAAAAGGTCTAACATTTGTGTCAGAGACTCAAAAGGAGAGAAGAAAGAGTGCAGGGATAAATATATATAAATATATTCATATTTTTATTTATATATTACATATTATTTATATATTTTATATATATATATAAAATATGTATATATATTTGAAGGAATAATGGCTAAAAATTCCCAAATTTGACAAAAGATATAAACCCACAGATTCAATAACCTCCAACAAGATAAACCTAAGTAAATCTATACCCATAGGCATCATAATCAAATTGCTGAAAACTAAAGACAAAAAAAAAAAATCTTGAAATCAATCAGAGAGAAATGATAAATTACCTTTGGGGGAACATCAATTCAAACAACAGATTTTTCTCATCTGAAAGCCACCCATCTAATTTTCCTTCTGTTCCTCAAATATGTCAAGTTTTTTCTCCCTGGGGCTCTGGTGCTATAAGCTCCTTCTGTCTGGAAAAATCTTCCTTAGCCTCTTTTCACCATTGTCTTCTTCTCATTTAGATCTTAACTCAATGCTATTTTATCAGAGAAAACTTCTGGGAGTATCCACCTGTCCCATATTTCTGTCATTTCTCTCTTTCACAGAACCCTGTATATTTTCTTCCTGATTCATTACACCCAACAGAAAAAAGTCATGTTTATTTAATATTTTTACTTATGCCCTCCTTTCTCCCTCTGCATTAAAATATTTTTTCCATGAAGGCAAAGATCTTATATGTCTTGTCCACATCTATGTTCCTAAAAACCTAGAGCTGCTCATGCTAAACCCTCAATAAATATATGCTGAATGAATGAATGAATGAATGAACTGGATAAGGGCTTAAAATTATTTAGAAAGTAAGGGAGAGCTAACATTGTGTGAAACTTAGTATAAATTATAGTATATTCTTTTTTTAAGATTTTAATTATTTATTTGAGAAAGAGAGAGTAAGTTAGAGAGAGCACAAGCAGGAGGAGTGGCAGAGGGAGAAGAAGAAGGCTCCCCGCTGAGCAGGGAACCTAATTCAGGGCTCAATCCCAGGACCCCGGGATAATGACCTGAGCTGAAGGCAGACACTTAACTGACTGAGCCACCCAGCTGCCCCAATTATAGTATATTCTAACTCAGTTTTCAACATGCACTTGTCTTAACATTGTCTAAGAGCTTCAAAAAATATAGATACTTGGGCCCCACTCCACAATAATTAATTCATAATATCTAGGGGTGGGGACTTGACACTGGCATTTTTTCAAGTTCTCTAGCTGATTCTAAGAAGTTTTCTAAGCCAGGACTGAGAAACACTGATTTTACGCATATAATTCTGGATCTACTAGCAAATGGCAAAATCTAGTTATAATAATGATCCAATAATACCGTTCTAAAGAGGAAAGGGATACCTTTATGATGAAGCTTGAAGCAAAATCTTTTAGCAAAATAAACTCACCCTAGTATGTACCTTCTAAGAATACTGACAACACAACAGATATTTTACAATGATGTTAAAAATAACCTCCATCCCAAAGAGAATTTGAGCAATTTAAGCTTCAAAGAAAATCAAGATGGGGCGTCTGGGTGGCTCAGTCAGTTAAGCATCCAAATCTTGATTTCAGCTCAGGTCATGATCTCAGGGTCTTGAGATGGAGCCCCGAGTCAGGCTCACCGTTGTTCCTGGAGCCTGCTTAAGATTCTGTCTCTCTCCCCTTGCCCCTCCCCCTGCCCCCGCTCACAAGCTCACAAGTGCATGCTCTCTTTCTCTCTCTCTCTCTCTCAAAGAAAGAAAGAAAAGAAAAAAGAAAATCCAGATACTCATGACAAAAACAGAAACAGGAAATGGAAGAGAATAAATAGCTGCCCCAAGAAGTTAAAAATATCTTTTTTTTTTCATCTTCCTCAATCCACTAAATTAACTTTAAGAGCCAGCTGAAAGTTTAATTCCTTCAAAACTTTATCTGCCTAACTTTATCACTGGAGTTGTGTTTTACAATACTTATATTCTATTTGTCTGGAATTAGAGCAAATGAAGAAGTTACAAGAATTAATTGGATTTGGCTGCATTAAAATGAAAAATAGCAATAAGAAATCCAAGTGGAAATGTCAGAGAGGCAACTGTACATTTATATGAGGTCAAGAGAGAGGATGGGTTATAGATATAAGTGACCCACTGTGTCCCTGAATTATACAACAGCTTCTACTACTTGATGGTGTAATGATGGGAGTATAGTTTTAAACTCTCAATTAAGATTACAGTGGATGATAATAGGTAATTCCAAGTGTTTACTGTTCCCAATCATCATTAATATTGCACCATATATCTACACATGATGGATTAAATAATAAAAAAATCCTCATTCAATATAGGAGCATAGTTTTTAAATGTAATAAATATCACACAGAATCAATGGGTTTCAAATTTTAAAACTGCTAATGCATACATAAAACCCAAATTTTCTACACAATCTCATCCTAAATTTGAAATTTAACTGTGAATATTTTAAATTTAATAGGCAATTTAAATGAACAAGTTGAACACAAATTTTAACATTTACAATAATGTAATTTTTAGGTTTGTTTCCTGTTTTGCAGTGTTTATTTTAATCAAAAATAACAAAATTATCATTGAAAATCCTGAGAATATTGAAGCTCAAATCAGCTATACTTTAGAACAGGTACTAAAAATAAAACCTCCAAAATTTATAACAGTATAAGATCAGGTCTACACATGAAAGATAATCAATTCTTTGAAATGATTTATCTAAATTGGATATATACAATACCTGATACCAACAAGCAAAAAAACCTCTACAGTTATTTTCACAGTAATCTCTATCTGAGAGCAAACTCTTATCTCAAGTTAAGTTGATGCTTATCATATAGTCCTAGAAATTATGTTTAGGGAAAACACAACTAAACTGATGATTCTCTGAAGCCCAATTAGAACCACTGTAATTAATGGTGGCTCACCACCACTATGAAAAAAATTAGCACACTGAACTAACTTAAAAAATAAATGGGATAGGTTACCAAGAAAATAAAGTGCTAGGTCAGGAAAGAATTTTGGAAATAGAACAAATTAAGAAAATCTGAACACACATTGAACACTGGCAAACAATAAGTGACTTTCATATTTTTCTATTTTTATGTAGACTTATCTTCATGTGAAAATGTTGGGGTTCAGAGTGAATGGTCAAGAAATAATTCTTGCGATGCAAAAAGGTGGTTTTATTAAAGCATGGGGATAGGACCCATGGGCAGAAAGAGCTGCCCTGGGGTTGCAAGGGGTGACTGATTATATACTTTCAAGTTGGGAGGGGGTTAGGGATAGCTTAAGTCTCTAAAGAATTTGGAAGCAAGGTTTCCAGACCTTGAGGAGGCTAGCTATTGTTGGGAAAAGGTCATGTATTACTGTCTAATAAAACCTAAGTCATGGGACCCTTCAGATGTATATCAGTAGGCCATATGTTTGAGGGATGATTGCCAACATGTATCTTGGGGAGGAGAAGATAGAGATAAAGGAAGATCCCAAAGGAATTTTTATATGTTAAAGGAAATTTACAGGATCCTGGAGGTGGGATAATGTTAAGCTAAAATTGCCTTTTGCCTTCGGCAAAGTATTAACATCAAGACAGTTGAGTTTCTTCAGGAAGGTCACTCTGCCTATCTCAAGGGCTTGTCAACGGGCTGTAAGTTGTAAGGACATTTAAGTTTTTTTCTTTTGCCTTTGTTTCCCACATCAATCTTACCCAGCTAAGAAAAATTCAAAACATAAAAAAGTTTAGATACGTGGTAGCCTTTGAAAATAAGTAAAATAAATTTAATATTTAAAAAGTATATTCAGGGGCAGCTGGCTGGCTCAGTTGTTAAGGCATGAGACTCTTGGTCTAAGGGTTTTGAGTTCAAGTCCCACATTGGGCACGAAGCCTACTTTTAAAAAAATTTTTTTAATAAAACTTAAAAAAAATAAAGTAAAAGGTATAGTCATATTCATGTAAAGATACATCCAACAAGTTATATTGATACAGAGAATAAAAATACCCTCAAACAGCCTTTTATTTCAGAAAATATAGGCACAAAAACACCACAACTAGATTACATGCAAGTTATAACATAAAACATAAATCTATTTTCTCAGCTTTTTTTCAACTTTTATGTAGATAATACCAAGTGTTCCTTTTAGACTATGTATCAATTTGACAAGGATTTCATCTCCTTTTTAGGTTCATTAAATATTTCATAATTACATTATTCTTCCTTTAAGGTAAATACTGCTTATAAGAAAAAAGAGAATCTTCTGATTTATATTCTTCCTTAAATGTCAAACTATATGCTGAGAACCTAGTATGTACCTAGTATGATACAAACCAGAAATAACAACAATGAAAACAGACTATCCACCTTTAAGAAATAAATAATCTGTGTAAAGTTAAGACAAATTAAAATCAACTTCAAAGCAATGGTCTTAAATGTGTGACAGTGGTCCACGGCAAAATTAAGATTTAAAAAAAATTCTTGAATAATGATATTCATAAAAGGCTCATTAGAAGATTGAGAAAAAATTACTAACCTCCCATTTAATGCCCATCTTTTCTTTCAAAAAGTAACTTTCCTACTGACACTAAAAATTCATATATTATGGTTCATAAAAACACATTTCAAAACACTTGGAAGTAATTGTTGCAAATAATGAAGATGTTCCAAATAAAGCTGAATCTGCAACCTCTGATAAATTCTATCTCCTGATATTGAAAGAGCCTGCAGATAAAATGGTGTGTATTACTAAGAATATTTTAATGCATTAAGGAAAACTCTACAGATATCACAAAGTGACGATGGGTCACTCCTTCCACATACACACACAAAAAGTTGATCACAGGCTGATCCATAAAGAAAGACTAAATTTTTAATACATTGAAATAATTGAATATAGAATATATTCTTTTTTTTAAGATTTTATTTATTTATTTGAGAGAGAGAGAATGAGAGATAGAGAGCACGAGAGGGAAGAGGGTCAGAGGGAGAAGCAGACTCCCCGACAAGCAGGGAGCCCGATGTGGGACTCGATCCGGGGTCTCCAGGATCATGACCTGAGCCAAAGGCAGTCGCTTAACCAACTGAGCCACCCAGGCGCCCTATAGAATATTTTCTATTTTTCATAATGGAACCAAGCTTGAAAGAATGACAATTCAAAAAAAAGCCAACTTTATAAAAATTAAATAGCACTCATCTAAATTGGTCAAATAAAAGTGTGAATTAATACTTTAAGCTAAGTGAAAATTAAAAACAACATAAAATGTGAGGAATACAGCTAAGCAGTATATGAAGGAAATTTATTGCTTTAAAAATACATATAATCAAAAAGAAGCCAAAAATCATTGTTGAGCTTCGATTTCAAGACACTAGAAAAAGAAAAACAAATCAAACCTAGGAAAAGCACAAAGAAAAATTATAAAGAAAATCAATGAAATAGAAAATATAGAACAGAGAAAATCAACAAAGTCAAAAGTTTTCTTTAAAAAAAGATTATAAATACTGATAAACTTCTAGTAAGATTGATTACAGAAAAAAAGAAGGAAGGAAGAGAGGGAGATTGGGAGGGAAGGAGGGAGGGAGGGAGAGGGGAGAAAACACAAATTACTAATATCAGGGGGGAAAGAAGGGGCATCACTATAAATCTTATAAACAAAAAGACGGGAATATTATGATTAAACAAATATATTTGCCAATTTGGAAGAAGTGGATATATTTCTCTAAAAGTTGAATTAATAAAAGCAGACAAAAGAAAAAATACAAAATATAAATAGTCCAATATCTATTAAGGTATATAAAACAGGTTTTATTATTATTTAGGTATGTCAAGGTGAACAGATTGAGAGATGACTCTTTGAAACAAAGTTTGTTAAAAGTTTGTTATACTCACAGATCCCAGTGTCATAGGGGGTCACACAGAAAAGCACCAAGATTGGTGGGGAGGCAGAAAGGGGAAAATATGGATGAGAGCCTTTACTGTGGTTTCCACAGGAAGAACAGTGAGGCAGGGTATGCAGGTTTAGGATTGGTTAATTTGAGTACTTTCAGCAGACTCTTAAGCATAGTGGGCTCTTCCTTGTCTGGTTACCTGTCCTTGGGATGATTAAAGTCAGCAAATAAAGGCTCCTAGTGTGAGAACCCCATAGAGTAGGTGGTTGATGGTGAGCTCTGGATTGGTAGTTTGCATAAGAAAGGAACACTTGCAGGAGAGTCATTTGCTATCTCCAGTAATTGGCTGATCCTGGAATGGGCAGTCTCTCCAAGGTCAACAAGACCCCAGATGACAAATCATCAGAAACACACGTTTAATAGATAAGGGTATTGAATCCTTCCTTTAAAACCCTCCCACAAGTAAAATCTCAGCTCTAGAAGGCTTTTTTTTTTTCCTAGAAGGCTTTAACAGTGAATCCTTACAAACATTTAAGGAAGAATAAATCAATCTTGCAAAAAATAAATAAACTGAGAGAATAGGAGGAAAAAGAACACTTTACTCTCTTTTAAGGACAGAGTATAACCTTGACTTCAAAACGTTAAAAAGGTCATTACAAGAAAGGACCTCATCTGTCTTCCCTGTCAATAATTCTATCACCAGTACTGCCCTCCTTGGACTTAGAGAATGGTTTATTTACTGTTACAGTATTCTAGACATTACTCCTGATCAAGGAACTTATTTCACAGTAAAAGAAATGTAGCATCAGGCTTGTGCTCACAGAATTCACTAGGTCTAACATACCGTCATCAGTTAAAAGCAGCCAATCTAAAAGAATAGAAGGGCTTGCTGAAAACTCAATTAAGGTGCCAGTTGCGAGACAAGGCCTTGGGAGGACAGGGTTTAAGCATACATGGTGCTCCATATGCAATATATATCAAGTACCCCTTGTCATTATTTCACCAATAACACACACAATGTTTGCCTGCTGTCTCCATAACTTTGAGCTCTACTTATTTATAAGTCTTGATTCCCAAGAGAGGAATGCTTCCACTTAGAGACACAACTCTGATTCTACAGAATTGAAAGTTCAGTGTCAACTAGCATTTTGGGCTACTGATGCTACTGAAACAAAGTCGAGGTTACTCTACTGACTGTGGTGATTTGTCATAATTAACAAGTGAAATCTGAATTGCTGATACACAGTGAAGGCAGGAAAAACTTTTTGGGGCACTCTTCGAGATTCCTCTTAATATTTCTATCTCCAATAGAAGATTTTTAGAAAATCATATCAACCAAAAAAGGAAGAATCATTAAGTGTTCATCTCCTTCAAAAATGAAGATTTGGTCTTCCATTAGGTAAAGAACCCTCAGCAACTGACACACTGATTGAGGGCAAAGGAAACATGGAGAGGGTGGCAGAAGAAAGAAGTCAGAAATATCATCTACAGCCATGGCAGCTATTCATATAAATTTCCTTCTCTCTCTCTCTCTCTCTCTCTCTCTCTCTCTCTCTCTGTGTGTGTGTGTGTGTGTGTGTGTGTGTGTGTGTTAACTATTTTCATCTTCCTTCTTCTCCTTCTCCTTCTCATTTTCTAAAAGTTTTATAAGAAGGCACCTGGGTGGCTCAGTCAGTTAAGCTACGGACTCTTGATTTCAGCTCAAGTCATGTCAGGGTTGTGAGAGTGAGCCTGCACTGGACTCCACACTCAGCGGGGAGTCTGCTGGAGAGTCTCTCTCCATCTCCCTCTCTCCCAACCCTGCCACCTCCCCCTCCCCCCAACTCATGAGCATGCTCTCTCTCTCTCAAATAAATAAATGTTTTTTAAAAAGAAGTTAACAAAGTATGATTCAGTATGTAGGTAACAAATACCGTACATTAACAATTTATGACAGTATTTAGATAACAAAATATTTAGATAGGCTATGACTAAATTTGGCCAGAGATGAAGACAATCACTGTTGGAAACTTGTATCTCCTCATTTAGGAGAATGAAAAAACTTTTGTTATACAAAAGATAGTTGTACCATATTAAGCAGAAACATAGAGTTGTTTGGAATATCATGTGGAAATTCACATGTAAGTAAAAAGATGCATATGAATACTAAGTGGTCAAGGGAGTGAAATGTACCAGATTTTCAGCTATTTATTGTCCTAGCTCCAAACCTGGGAATCTTCAAACTGTATTTGTCAGATGACTCCCTGTTGGGTTCAGCCAACAGGAGATACTAGAGGGTACTGGAAAGGCTGGTGAATGAAGGGATTTCTTCCTATGTATTTGCTTCTTAACTGGAAAGCAGCAATTCCTTCCCATAGTAGCAAACAAATTTGTGTAGCTACAATTTTTCCAACATGATTCCACTTCAGTTTTCCTAATGTCACTCTGTACCCCCTCAAATATTACAACATAAATACTTCTTCCCATTATCTCTTCTCTTTATACTCCTCATATCTCTGACCTTTTCCCTTTCCCCTTTTTTTATATTTTTCTATCAATGTCATTTTAACTTACACGAAGCTGATAGAGTTTTCCATATTTGTTCCCTATGTATTTGTGAGGATGATACTAATATAACATTACTTAGTGACTACATTTTAAATTTATGTGATGGAAAAACACCTTTTCCCTTAGACATTTGTAATAATACAATGGGACTATTGTTTGTCTGTAAAAATGCCAACATAAGGACCATTAGTACATACTTTTGTATATAATGATGACCAGGTCCTCAAAAGTTTAATGTTGTGAATTGGTCAAAAGATGTCTGTGTTAACTGTCAGTGAGATTTCTATAAATGAATCCAGTGTACCTCCTCTTCATCAGTGGAGGCAATTTTGAAAAGAGATGAATTCTCAAACATTTAAATACACTGACACAGGGGTGCCTGGGTGGCTCAGTCGTTAAGTGTCTGCCTCCAGCTCAGATCATGATCCCAGGGTCCTGGGATGGAGCCCTGCATCAGGCTCCCTGCTCCGTGGGAAGCCTGTTTCTCCCTCTCCCTCTCCCCCGTTTGTGATCCTGCTCTCACTGTGTCTCTCTCTGTCAAATAAATAAATAAATAAATAAATAAATAAATAAATAAATAAATACATTGACACAAGGTTTACTCCTCATGAATATATGAGTCCTAAGTAAGATAATTGGACATTTTAAGTCGATTTCTAAATGTCATGTTTCATTAGTCACAAATTTATTATAAAGAGGTTTTAATGGTATTAATGACAGCATTTTTATACCATATGTAGGGTTGCACATGTAGTCATGTTGGCTTCAAGGATTTAAATGATGGAGTTATAGTCTAGTCATTTCCATGTCACTTGTAACATACTTTCTCTTTTTTTTATCACCCCATAAGCTACAACATAATGACTGGTTGATAGAAAATGTGGGAATCAGTTTCGGATGATGCCACAAATATAGCAATATTTAAACCTCAGAGATTATCTAGAATATGAGTCATTTTGCTGTTGTTCATTTTAAATAATCATGACACCTTCAAAGTCAGGACAGATTTCATTCTCAAAACACATGAAAGTGCAAAATTTTTTGAGCAACCAAAGAGTAAAGATAAAATCATTTCTTCATGAAGTTATTATTTACTTCTGAGACCTATGTAGGGCAATCAAAAATAGCTAAAACTGTAGAATACCATTCTTCTCACAACCTGTGTAAGTACTGACAGCACCCAATCAAAATGCAAACTATTAGAATCTGGCTTATCCCAATGTATCTGGCTCAGGAGTTGCCTTCACTATTCTTTCTCTGCTCTGATGAAGATGGTATCCAACAGCACCTATTCTTGCTGCTTGCATATCAAACCCATTTTCTGAACTAATGAGGTCAGATGATTATATGAAAATGTATATAGACTTCAAAATGTAATGGAAATACACAAAGTATCTAAGTGCACTGTGACCAAATCACTCTCCAATGTGTCAGAAATCATTGGCCTAAATCCTTCACTTGCATTAATGGGCCTATATTCAGAAAATTCATTTTAATGTTCTCTCCCTCACCAATGATTGGGTGAAGGATACGATGCCAACAAGCAAACTAACCAACAAAATAAACTCCAAAAACTGCAAAAATTAAAGCACTTTATATGTTCCAGTGAGAAATTATAAAAAAGATTGAGGGTAATATAGTTTAGTCAGAATAACTTTGATTCTTGTGAAATAGTTCATCTGAAACCCATTTCCAATATATTTTTACTATCTTCAGGGTCCCAAGGGTCTGATCTTACTTTTGAGCTCCTGAGACACTAGCACCAGCTGAGCTATGCCTCCTCTTCAGAGGGTTGAATCCCAGCAAGAAAAGTTCTCTCCAACCTTTCAAGTTTTAATAATTCCACCGAGTCCCTTTATTCCCCAAGGCCTAAAAATGGTGGCACTGATTGCCTGTGTTACTATTTCCAAGATACTTTAGTGTTCCCTCTTTGCCTTTTCAGTTCTCCAATATACATGATCCCTTATATTATCTGTCTCAAAATAACTAGTGCAGTTCTATGTCCTGACTAGATCCTGACTGATATAGGCCCTCTCTGCCTAAATATACCATTATAACTTTCTTTTTTTTTAAATTTTATTTATTTGAGAGAGAGAAAGAGCATGGGGGTGGGGGAGGATCAGAGAGAGGGAGAGGCAGACTCCCCACTGAGCAGGGAGCCTGACATAGGACTCCATCCCAGGACCTCGAGACCATGACCTGAGCCAAAGGCGAAAGAGTTGGCCACTTAACCAACTGAGGTGCTCCCCAGTTTCCTCATTTTTTTTTTAAGATTTTATTTATTTATTTATTCATGAAAGACAGAGAGAGAAAGAGAGAGAGAAAGACAGAGGGAGAAGCAGTCTCCCAAGGAGCATGGAGCCCGACGCGGGACTCGATCCCAGGACCCTGGGATCATGACCTGAGCCGAAGGCAGACGCTTAACCACCTGAGCCACCCAGGCGCCAGTTTCCTCTTTTTTAAAAATGACCATAATTGTAGTATTCAAATGAGTTACTATATATTTGGAATGGTGCCTGGTTTAAAACAAGCACTATATAAGCATTAGCTCTTATTTTTATTAATAAAATTAATTTTATTGTGGCTCAGTCGTTAAGCATCTGCCTTCGGCTCAGGTCATGATCCCAGGGTCCTAGGTTCGAGCCCTGCATCGGGCTTCCTGCTCAGCCAGGAGCCTGCTTCTCCCTCTCCCACTGCTTGTGTTCCGCTCCAGCTGTCTCTCTCTCTGTGTCAAATAAATAAATAAAATCTTTAAAAAATAATAATAAATTAAATTAAATTAATTTTGTTAATATCTGTGACAGATGTTTTGTGTTTTTTAACAATTCACATCATTAAATGAATTATAAAATGTAACAGATTCTCAGGGGTAATTCCTCTAATATACCTTCAAAACCAAAGTGCCCAACACCAGTAACTTCTCTCAAATCCTCTGGTAGGTAGGAAAGGTAGATTTATTTGCATTTAACTTTTAAGCTGTACAGCTTACCCTTTGGGGTTTTAACTGTATTAATGAATCTTCTTTGAGACTACCCACTATGAGAGGTCTAAGGCTTTGTTTCATTCCCTGGAGGGCTTGGAGGCTATAAAAATTAAAATTCAATGTCATATGGTTTGGCAAAGGTCCTTAGGGTAAAAGTGAACTTCAGTGCTCTGCCACTCCGGGGCCCTCCTTAATTTAGTCTTTAGCCTGTGTACTCCTAATTTCTTCCTAATTCTTGGAAGCACTCATGAATATATTTGTTTCTATTTAATCTAGAATTTTGGTTGTTTGCAGAGAATGGGTCAGTCTAGGTACCAGTAGATCATGCCATTCCAAATACATACTCACCATTAACTCATGAGTACTATTTTTATTTTTATTTTAAAATAATATGTTCACAGTATAAGTAAAAATCAAATCATATATGAGTCTAAAATACACAGTAAAATTGTCCTCTTTGATCTCTCTCTAGTTCCATTTCCAGAAATAATTTATTTTAACAACAATTGGGTTTCTTAGAGGGTTTTTTTTATTTACCATTACAAACTTAATATAAGAACTTCTACTGTAATTTGTCAATTTTTGACATCTCTTGACTCTGTGTACTATAAGAAATTTGGCACGTTTTACTGCATCCCAACCTTTCACTTCTTGCTTTTGTTTTATTGATATTAAGTTTTCTAACATTTATACTTTTATATTATAACTAAGTCCTCTGCAATTTGAATAGATTGATCTAAAACCACTTCTGTTTTTCTATTAAAACAGAAATTCGAATATCATGGTTATTCCTTATCAAACCAACTAGTGTGGCCAAACACATAGAGAAGTAAATGAAATTCTGCCACCAAATCCATGACTCCTCAAGAATGACCCATGAATGAGCTAAAAATGCCCTCTTTATTAATTTTTTTCATTTTACTTCATCCAGGAAATGCTCAGTTTCTGTTCTCTAGGGGTATATCATCCGTCATTTCCCTTTTTATATTTTGCTGGAGCATCTTTATACATGGAAATGTAGAAGTACTAAACTTTCTGATCTCTTGCATACCAGAAAATTATTCTCTTGACTCATTTAATTGGATTTATATTGTATAAAGGCAGAATTCTATATCCAAATTGATTTCCTCTTGGAAATTCAAGAAAGTGTTATTCCATCATCTCCCAGCTCTGAAATGTTGCCAATGCTGCTGGGAAAGTGTTGGATATCAGTATGTTTCTCGTTCCTCTGTAGGTGACCCAGTTACTTTTCTCTGTGGAAGCTTCAAGGGTATTTTAATTCTAGTCTTCTGAAAATGCAAAGCTATGTGAAAGGGATGTATGTCTTTTAAAATTCATCTTCCTTGGTATTATGTTCAGTTCTTCTAATTGAAGACTTCTGTCTTTATTCATTTCAGGATAATTTATTGTTTTTTATATCAAATACTCCTAACTACTATGCCCAATAAACAGATGTTTGGCTTGTTTCTAGCCTCCATTTATCATATTTTCAATCTCTTTGTCTTTTTATATTAAACTAATGCTATGTTGTAGTTTAAAAAAAAATCTATTTCATTGGGACCATGTAAAAGGAAGAGAGATGTATGTATATGTCTTTCATATGAAACCAGAAGCCTGAGTTTTTAAATATTTTTATGTGAAACATATAAAATGTTGAAAATCAAACTTACACCCTTTAAAATGTAGGCAGTAAATTTTCTAATATTTTTACTGTAAGTGAAAATTATAAAATTAATTCCATTACTTTATAAATTTGAAATCAATTTTGATCTGGGATCAATAGTTTGGATTTTTCATGAGATATATTTTATACACCTACATATTTGAAGGGTATTTTATATGCAGAAAAGTTTCTAAAACCAAAGTATTCTATGTAATTAAACTATTTTGCTTCTTGGGTAAGCAAAGTCCCACCCAATACTTTAAATTCCAAATGTTTCATGTCAAAAAACAACAATACTAAAACAGGAGTTTCCAGATCCAGTGAGAGACCAAGTTAAAAGAGAAAAATGTAAATTAAGTAAAAGCAGTTGATAAAGTAACTGATCTTTCTTTAGGGCACGTCACCATCTTGTTTCTCTACAAACATTTAGCACATACATATGCAGTCCTATGGGTACCTTCAGAGATTTGCATTTTTTCCTAGTAGCTATAATATCATGATAGAAATAACTATGAATCCACTAAATATTCTTATGCTTAAAAACTTTATACTAGTAATAAATTACCTCTGACATACTTCACAGTGGATCCTAATGTGTATAATGACTCACTTGAGAAACAAACACAACCATAAAACTCAAGATAAAGAAATGATCTATTAAAACAAGGCATTTTAAAAAAACATTTATTTTACAATTATGAGAATCTCTTACATGTCAAGAACACTGCTGGATGATTTTAACTGTCTTTGAACTTACAACTACAAAAAAAATCATAAAACCTAATGCTAATTCTGACCCCATCGACCAATGTCTTTGAAAAAAAATAAGATTCAATAAACTGATATCTCGGAAAAAAATAAGCCCATTTCTGATGATTCTCACCAAATTAATCCCTATGATTTCTTAGACATTCACAGCTATATTAATTTAATTAGCTTTGCATTTGTCCTTTCTTTAAACTAGTTCTTCTTAATTTTATACTAGTTACTTCACCACTGAAAACATTATAAATGAACTCCTGGCATTGTACACCTACTAGAATTTTATTTCAGCAAGCAGTGCTACTTCTCAAGTTGATGGCTACACTTTAAAACCTGGTTGATGAGTTTGTTTTACTAATATGTTATTAATATCTTATTAATTTCTTATTAATTTCAGCCCAATGTCTATAAAAATTCATTTTAACAATACCTGTACATGGAAGTCTAACTTTTTAACTGCAAATTTCAAATTGATCTTTTAGTAAATTTATTCTGAATGAATAAATATTCATTGTTAAATTTCATCTGCTTTGCTTATTTCAACTTATTCAATATTAGGTATTTATAAAAAATGGAAATTTAGTTAGAAAAATTCATAGCAACAGTTTAAAATACAGATTAACATGGATTAAAGAAAAGCCCTGAATGAAGAGTCTTAGGTTGCAAGACAGATTCAAATTGAAAAGAAAAAATTTACACTTATGAATAAACTGAGGTGAACCTAAAGTAAACCTTTCACTTCATACCCAAAATGATTATGATTTCCTATATGTCCTAAAAACAAATGTTCTCTAACCCTACAGAAGCTGTCCCATATAATAGTCTCTCACAGAGCAATGCTGGACTTCTACTTAGCCTCAAGAATTTTGGCTGAACTTTAAAAATATGGAAGTATCATGCTCACCAAAGATGTTACAACAGGCTACCAGGTACGTCTCTCAGATCCTAATATACTGTTCATGTTATACAGTCTCCTCCATGATTTCTAGATTACAAATAAGTTTGGATATAGAGGAGTCTTCTTACCATATCTGACAGTTTAGTAGATCTTTGTGTTTTTGACAGGAAAGCAGCATAGCGGTTAGTCAAGTTAGGTAGTTCATCAGAAATTCCACCAACCTGTGAGTTCCAAAAAGCATATTGAAGGAAGGGATAAAAAGAGTATATCATTTCTATTTATCAATTCAAGTGGCACAATAAGTAATAAATTTGCAAGAAAGTACATCAATGTTGCTCTATCATTAAATAGAGATAGGCATATTCATTAAAAATTTTAAATGGGATATAGGAGAAAAAGACTTTAAGTCAATGAGATATAAAAATGAAAAAAGAGTTAATTATATGGAACTCTAGAAAAGTAGGATGGATCTACATACATTATTTAAACACATTAAGAGTGAGTTATTACCTATACTGTGATGTCAAATTCAGACATCAATTTTTGTTGTTTCATAACATATATGAGATATTTAGCCATATAGTATTACTTGTTAGTATTTGATTACTAATACATAAAATAAATATATATTAACAGTAACTATTTAAATTGATTATGTGGAAATCCTTGATTAATAAATTTTCTAAGCAGAATGATCCACACTCTTTTGAATATTGTAATTCCTTATATGTATTGAGGATGCAAATTAATAGGCTACATGAAGCTGGTAATGTAAAATTTTAATTAGCAATTAAGTAATCCTTGTGATATTATACTCTGATTCATCATACAATTTACTCATTTGCATTCATTTAATATTTTAAACTCTATAACCAGTAGTAGCATTCTCTGTGTATACAAAAAGGGATGAGAATTTATTTTTCCATTTTTATATACTTCAGTTTTTATTTCAGAATTTGACATTCATATTTAATAATTCAGAATGCAATACCTAGTAAAATAATTAGATATCTCTTTCTTTGTTCACTTTATGAGGAAAATTAATCTACTAAAAAATCCATCCTTCACATACTATATCTTTAAAACTACATGCCTCTCTAACCTAAATGCTGAAGTTGGTGCTTCTCTACTCTTCTCCTAATATTATTCCTACCTAGTCACTCAAAAGAAAACAGGTTTTATCACTTTCAAAAACAGAAAAATCAGTCACATCTTATGAAAGCCTTCAAATATAGAACATCTGAGCCAGCATTATTATTTTGTATAGGTTTTATATTTACTGATGCTGAAAAAATAATTCACTTTTATAATAAATTTTATTATTATCATGTACGTGGTACTAGAAATTATAGCAAAGAGAAATTCAAAAGCATTTTGCAACTTTTTAAAAGATTTTATTTATTTATTTGAGAGAGAGAGAGCACACACACAAGTAGTGGGGAAGGGCAGAGGGAGAAAGAGACTCTCCACCAAGCAGGGAGCTGGATGCAGGGCACAATCCCAGAACCCTGAGATCATGACCTGAGCTGAAGGCAGACACTAAACCAACTGAGCCATCCAGGCACCCACATTTTGCAATTTTTACTGTTTATGGGTAGAAGTTCAGAAAATGCATCAGTCATTGGATGACTTTGGCTTTAGAGGGAATAAGTTTGCAGAAGATCACATTTTTACCAAAAATAATTGAAATCCAGATAAAATATAAGAAAATCTTATTTTTAAAGGCCTCATACAGTTGTGGATGCTTCTAACATTGAGCTGTCAGCATAGACAAGAGGGGCTAAGATTCTAAAGAGGGTAGAACCTCTGAAAGGTAAGCTATCACTCTGTAGGATACTTTTTCCCTGGTGGCATTTACTCATAAAGGCAACAGAGAAAGAATTTGGGTTTAGACCTCGCAGAGGTTGCTGTTAAAGAACTGAGAAAAAGCTTATTGTGGTCTTATTAAGTTTTGCCATTAAAAATGGCAAAATTGCAGGTTTGAGGAGCCTCAAAACACATGATCTGTTTCCCCATGAAGCTCTTTGCCAGAGGATAAGAGATGGGGTGATGCTAAAAATCTAAGCCAAAACACAGATGCATTAAAGATTGAAGTTCAGAAGCTGACAGAGAGGGGTCTTGAAACACATCAGGCTTGGAGCTGAAATCCCTAGAGGACTACACTTAGGAAAATGAACAAGCCAGAGGTAAATTAAGCCCTAGAAAAAATATAATCACTGTAATTCATGATTGGATTAAGGTGATCTCTGACTTCTATCCGCCTTGCAAAGGAAAGTATAAAATCTCTCTAGTAGAAGGTAACACCATTTAAAGTCCCTATATTGCATGCAATATCTGGCATTTTATTAAAAATTAGGGGGCATGCTGAAAGATAGACATGCATGATCAAAACTCAAGAAAAAAATAACAGAAAATAACAACAGGCTAATAGGTAATCCAGATATTGGAGTTAGTACACAGAACTTTAAAATAAGTATAATTAATGTGTTCAAGAAAACAGAAGAAAAAAATGAAAAACGAGAGTTAAAAACATGGAGAATTTCTCCTGAGAAGTGAAATCTTTGGAAAGATTTAAATAGAATTCATTTTAGAACTGAAAAATAGGATAATCTGAAATTAAAAACTTAGGTCAGCGTAATAGCAATTGAAACACAGTTTTTAAAAAAAATTAGTTAATTGAAAGATATGTCTGAAGAAAATATCTAAACAAAAGCAAAGAGAGAGTCCAAGATGCAGAGAAGTAGGAGAACTTAGTTTTGCCTGGTCCTAGGAATTCAGCTAGATAGCCATCAAATCATTCCGAACACCTGTGAACTCAACCAGAGATCTAGGAAAAAAATGGCTGCAACATGATCTGTTTCCCCATGAAGCCCCTTTCTCCCCCAGAAAGAGCAGCTCGGATGCATGCCACAGGAGTCTGCAGAGCTTGGAGACTCAAAGCAGGGTCTCATGCCTGAGATACAAACATTCAGTCACAGGCTGGAGAGCACAGAGAGCAGATGGAGACCAGGGAGACAGGAGTGATGTTATAACTGCTTTCCCTTGAGGGTGCACCAAGGTGGGACCCAGAGCTTTTGGCTCTGGGGCTGGAGACTGGGAGGGTGCCATTTTCATTCTCATCCTCTAAAGCAGCACAGAAAGCCTTCAGGGAACAAAAGCCACATAGAGCAATCCAGAGCCAATTACTTAGCCTGGCCCCTGGCAAGAGTGGTGCAATTCCGACCGGGGAAAAGAGACTTGTGAATCAATGCAAAAGGCCCCTCCCCAGAATATTAGCATGAATATCAAGCCAAGAACAAGTTTACCAATCATTGAGAATTGCAAAACTCTAGCACCACAGAAATATAGAATACAGAATTCATGGTTTATTTGCTATAATTCTATAGTCTTTCACTTTTAATTTTTTCCTCTTTCCTTTTTCAACCAATTTCTTATTTTATCCACTCTTTTTTAATCTAATTTTCATTTTTACAGTTACATTCTATCTTTTCATTATATTTAATTTTATTTTTGTATATATATAAGTTTTTCTTTCTTTATGATTTTGGGACACAATTTCTTCTAACAGACCAAAATACACCCAGAATGTAGTGTATGTCTCTGTTCACTTCACCTCTCTCATCATATTCTCTCTTTTTCTCTTCTTCTTCTGTTTTGTTTTGTAACAGTCTTTTTAAATTTTCACCTTTACAGTTACAATCTAATGTTTCAATGTACTCAATTTTATTTTTGCATAAATACAAGTTTTTCTTTCCTTACAATTTTGAGATGTAGTTTCTTTTAACAAACCAACCAAAATACACTCAGGATATAGTGTATTGCTCTGTTCTGTCCACCTGTTTATATTCCTCCTTTTTTTTTTTGTCTTTTAATTTTCATTTTTACACATGGTATTTAACTTTATTCTTGTACATATATAAGTTTTTCTTTCTTTACAATTTTAGGATCTAGTTTTCTAACAAACAGACCAAAATACACACAGGATCCAGTGTACTGCACTGTTCTGTTCACCTCTCTGATTATATTCTCTCTTTTTCTTTCTTTTAATTTTTTTTTTTCCTGTTTCGGTCTCTTCTGATTTGTTTAGTGTGTATTTCTCTGGGGTTGTGGTTGCCATTTTAGTTTTTGTTCTCTCGTTCATCTATTCTTCTCTGGACATAATGACAAGATGGAAAACTCACCTCAAAAAAGAGAACAAAAGGCAGTACTGACTGCCAAGGACATAATCAGTATGGAAATAAGTAAGATGTTGGAACTAAAGTTCAGAATAACGATTATAAAGATACAAGCTGGGCTTGAAAAAAGCATAGAAGAAACTAGAGAATCCCTTTCTGGAGAAATAAAAGAACTAAAATCTAACCAAGTCGAAATCAAAAAGGCTATTAATGAGGTGCAATCAAAAATGGAGGCTCTAACTGCTAGGATAATGAGACAGAAGAGAGAATTAGTGATATAGAAGACCAAATGATGCAGAATAAAGAAGCTAAGAAAAAGAGAGATAAACAACTACTTGATCACAGGGGGAGAATTCAAGAGAAAAGTGATACTATAAGACAAAACAATATTAAAATAATTGGGATCCCAGAAGAAGAAGGAGAGAGGGACAGAAGGTATATTGGAGCAAATTAGAGCAGAGAACTCCTAATCTGGAGAGGGAAACAGGCACTCAAGTCCCGGAGGAACAGAAAACTACCCTCAAAATCAATAAAAATATGTCAACACCTCAGCATATAATAGTGAAACTTGCAAATCTCAGAGACAAACAGAAAACCCTGAAAGCAGCTTGGGACAAGAGGTACCTAACAAATACACAGGGTAGAAACATTAGACTGTCAGGAGACCTATCCACAGAGACCTGACAGACCAGAAAGGATGAGCACGATATATTCAGGATGGTAAATGAGAAAAATATGCAGCCAAGAATACTTTATCATGCTAGGATGTCATTAAAATAGGAGAGAAAAAGCTTCCAGGACAAACAGAAACTCAAAGAATTTGGATCACCAAACCAGCCCTACAAGAAATATTGAAAGGGATCCTTTAAGGAAAGAGAGAGCCCAAGAGTAACATAGACCAGAAAGGAACAGAGACAACAAAAGTAATAGGGACTTTACAGGAAATATAATGGCATTAAATTCATATCTTTCAGTAGTTACTCTGTAAATGCACTAAATGCCCCAATCCAAAGACACAGGGTATCAGACTGGATAAAAAAGCAAGACCCATAGATAGGCTGTCTGCAGGAGATTCATTTTATACCCAAAGACATTTCCAAATTTAAAGTAAGGGAGTGGAAAACCACTTATCACCATAATGGACATCAAAAGAAAGCTGGGATGGCAATCCTTATATCAGACAAATTAGATTTTAAACCAAAGACTGTAATAAGAGATGAGGAAGGACACTATATCACAATTAAAGGGTCTACCCAACAAGAAGATCTAACAATTGTAACTATCTATGCCCTTAACATGGGAGCAGCCAATTATATGAGCCAGTTAATAACAAAATCAAAGAAACACAGTGATAATAATATAATAATAGCAGAGGACTTTAACTCCCCACTCACTACAATGGACAGATCATCTAAGCAGTTCAAAAAGGAAACAGGGCTTTGAATAACACATTGGACCAGATGGACATCACAGATTTATTCAGAACATTCCATCCTAAAGTAACAGAATACACATTCTTCTCAAGTGCACATGGAACATTCTCCAAATAGATCACATACTGGGTCACAAATCAGGTCTCAACTAATACCAAAAGATGGGGATCATTCCCTGCATATTTTCAGGCCACAAGGTTTCAAAACTAGAACTCAATCACAAGAGGAAAGTCAGAAAGAACTCAAATATATGGAGGCTAAAGAGCATCCTACTAAAGAATGAATGGGTCAACCAGGAAATTAAAGAACCTAAAAAATTCATGGAAACAAATGAAAATGAAAGCACAGCTGTTCAAAACCTTTGGGATGCAGCAAAGGTGGTCCTAAGAGGGAAGTATATAGCAATACAAGCCTTTCTCAAGAAACAAGAAAGGTCTCAAATACAGAACCTAACCTTACACCTAAAAGAGCTGGAGAAAGAACAGCAAATAAAGCCTAACCCCAGCAGGAGAAGAGACATAATAAAGATCAGAACAGAAATCAATGAAATAGAAACCAAAAGAACAGTAGAACAGATCAATGAAACTAGGAGCTGGTTCTTTGAAAGAATTAGTCAGATTGGTAAACCCCTGGCCAGACTTAGCAAAAAGAAAAGAGAAAGGTCCCAAATAAATAAAATCATGAATGAAAGAGGAGATATCACAACCAAAACTGAAGAAATACAATTTTAAGAACATACTAACCAAGGACACAAAGGATCTATACTCTGAAAACTATAGAACACTCATGAAAGAAATTGGGGAAGACACAAAGAAATGGAAAAGCATTCTATGTTCATGGATTGGAGGAATAAATATTTTTAAAATGTATATGCTACTTAGAGCAATCTATATATTCAATGCAATCCCTAACAAAATACTATCAACTTTTTTCACAGAGCTGGAACAAATAATCCTAAAAATTTGTATGGAACCAGAAAAGACCCCAAATAGCCAAAGGAATGTTTAAAAAGAAAACCAAAGCTGATAGCATCACAATTCTGGACTTCGAGCTCTATTACAAAGTTGTAATCATCAAGGCAGTATGGTACTGGCACAAAAACAGACACATCAATGGAACAAAATAGAGAACCCAGAAATGGACCCTCAACTCTATGGTCAACTAATTTTTGACTAAGCAGGAAAAAATATGCAGTGGAAAAAAGACAGTCTCTTCAACAAATGGTGTTGGGAAAATTGGACAGCCACATGCAGAAGAATAAAATTGGGCCACTTTCTTACACCATACACAAAAATAGACTCAAAATGGATGAAAGACCTAAATGTGAGACAGGAATCCATCAAAATCCTAGAGAAGAACACAGGCAGCAACCTCTGTGACCTCAACTGTAGCAAGTTCTTGCTAAACACAGCTCCAAAGGCAAGGGAAACAAAGGAGAAAATGAACTATTAGGACTTCAAGATAAAAAGCTCGTGCACAGCAAAGGAAACAGTCGACAAATCTAAAAGACAACTGAGTGAATGGGAGAAGATATTTTCAAATGTCTTATCAGATAAAGAGCTAGTATCCAAAAATCTATGCAGAACTTACCAAACTCAACAACCAAAAACCAAAAAATCCAATCAAGAAATGGGCAGAAGACATGAACAGACATTTCTCCAAAGACATCCAAATGGCCAACAGACACATGAAAAAGTGCTCAACATCACTTGGAAAATACAGGAAAATACAAATCAAAACCACAATGAGAGCCCACATCACACCAGTCAGAATGGCTAAAATTAACAAGTCAGATAATGACAGATATTGGTGAGGATGTGGAGAAAGGGGAAACCTCTTACACTGTTGGTGGGAATGCAAGTTGGTGCAGCCACTCTGGAAAACAGTATGGAGGTTCCTCAAAAAGTTAAAAATAGGACTACCTTACTGCCCAGCAATTGCACTACTAGGTATTTATCCAAAGGATATAAATGCAGTGATTTGAAGGGGCACATGCACTCCAATGTTTATAGCAGTAATGTCCACAATAACCAAATTATGGAAAGAGCTCAGATGTCCATCGACAGATGAATGGATATAGAAGATGTGGTGTATACACACACACACACACACACACACACACACACACAGACACACACACATACACACAATGCAATATTATTCAGCCATTTGAAAGGATGAGTACTTATCATTTACACTGATCTGGATGGAACTAGGGGGTCATTATACTAAGTGAAATAAATCAGTCAGAGAAAGGCAAATACCATATGATTTCACTCATATGTGGAATTTACGAAACAAAACAGATGAAAATAGGGGAAGGGAAGGAAAAATAAAATAAGATGAAAATAGAAAGGGAGAAAAGCCATAAGAAACTCTTTGACAATAGGGAATAAACAGAGGGTTGCTGGAGGGGAAGTGGGTGGTGGGATGGGGTAATTGGGTGATGGGCATTAAGGAGGGCACAGGATGTAATGAGCACTGTGTATTATATAAGATTGATGAATCACTGACTTATACTACTGAAACCAATAATATATTATATGTTAATTGAATTTAAATAAAATATAAACTGAAGCACAAAGAAAAAAAAAGAGGACATGATATATAGGGATTATAAGAAATGTTTGAGGCATAGTAAATAGGTGTAACATATCTATTTATTAGGGTCCCAAATGATAGGAAAGAATGTGACAGAAGAAATATATGAATATATAATGGTAAAAGTTACTTAAAACTGATGAAAGACATCAACCCAGAGGCTCTGCAAACCTCAGGCAAATAATTATAAAGAGAACCACAGTTTTGACACATTGAAGAAACAGACAAAAAAAAAAAAATAGTTGCTTTCAAAGGAGAAACAATAAACTTAACAATGACTTCTCAATTGAAATGACAGAAGACCTAAAACAATAGAATAACTCCCAACCTACAAATCCAATCCCTCCAAAATAAAAATGACAAAGACATTTTCAGACAAAATTACAATAATTCATCATCAACAGACCTTAACCAAAAGAAGAACTAAAGGGAGTTTTTCAGGCAGAAGAAAAATGATTTGATACAGAAACCAGAAATGCAGAAAGAAACAAAACACAAAAGATAAGGTAAATGTTTTGGTAAATATGAATAAATATTGATTGTATAAAACAGTAATATTCAAAGGGTTCAAAATATACATAAAGTTACACTGTATGACAAAATTAACAAAATAGGGGGTAGAAAATGGAGCTAAAATGTTTTAAGTTAGCATATTGAGAAGTGGTAAAAGTAATCCTTTTTATTAAACTGCAAAAAGTAAAGGATACATATTGTAATTTTGGTGGCCAGCACTAAAAGACTATAAAACAATACATAACTAAAAATGTTATAAAAATAGATGAAATAGAATCATATAAAATATTTTACTAAGTCAAAAAAGAAGGTGAGGTAAGAAAAAATGCTAAAACAAGCAAGCCAATAGAATATATACAACAATATGGCTTCTATACACACAAATGTATCAGTAATCACATTAAATATAAATAGATTAATACTGCAGTTCAACACAGTTTATCAGACTGGATTTTTAAAACTTAGACATGTTTAGTGTATATCTTTCACTCTTGACTGTATGTCAAATTTTACATAAACTAAAAGAGTCTGGGTTAATCCTATGGGTAATTTTTAATTATTAATAATAGTAACAAAAGTTACTAAGTTTTTGCTATGTGCCAGAGCTATTTAAAGTATTTTACATGTATTGATTCATTTAGTATTCACAATAATGCTTCGTAGTATGTACTATAATGATCTCTATCTAACTAAGGCATAAAAAGTTTAAATAACTTACAAAGGTCAGTGACAGAGCAAGAAAATATGCTCAAGTACTCTGACATCAGAGATCATGCTAATAATCACTAAGCTATACTGTCTCATTATCTGCAATGGAGAATAAAGATTATAATGAGGGCTTTGTAAAGAATTCTTACAAGTTACAATTCTTCTAAATTTAAATGTCAGGTTACTTAGAATAATGAACTTCTAGTACATTTTAAGCAAAATACAACAAAAATATTCTAAAAACTACTAACGTTCATGATGCATTTCTTTTAACTTTATTTAAATTTTATTAGATTTTAAAATTTATTAGATTAAATTTAATTTTGTTTTGTTTTGTTTTTGTTTTTTTCTATTATTTTACATTACTCACCATACAGTACATCATTAGTTTTTGATGTAGTGTTCCATGATTCATTGCTTGCGTATAACACCCAGTGCTCCATTCAATATGTGACCTCTTTAATACCCATCACCAGGCTAACCCATCTCCCCACCCCCTCCCCTCTAGAACCCTCAGTTTGTTTCTCAGAGTCTATAATCTCTCATGGTTCATCTCTCCCTCCAATTCCCCCCTCATTTTTCCCTTCCATCTCCTAATGTCCTCCATGCTATTACTTGTGTTCCACAAATAAGTGAACCATATGATAACTGACTTTCTTTTTTTTTAATTTTATTTATTTATTTGACACAGAGAGAGAGATAGCAAAAGCAGGAACACAAGCAGGGGTAGTGGGAGAGGGAGAAGCAGGCTTCCTGCTGAGCAGGAATCCTGGGATCATGGCCTGAGCTAAAGGCAGATGCTTAACAACTAAACCACCCAGGTGCCCTGATAATTGACTTTCTCTGCTTGACTTATTTCACTTAGCATAATCTCCTCTAGTCCTATCCATGTTGATGCTAAAGTTGAGTATTCATCCTTTCTGATGGCTGAGTAATATTCCATCGTATATATGGACCACATTTTCTTTATCCATTCATCTACCGAAGAGCATCTCAGCTCTTTCCACAGTTTGGCTATTGTGGACATTGCTGCTATGAACATTGGGGTGCATATGGCCCTTCTTTTCACTACATCTGTGTCTTTGGGGTAAATACCCAGGAGTGTAATTGCTGGGTCATAGGGTAGCTCTATTTTTAATTTTTTGAGGAACCTCCACAGTGTTTTCCAAGGTGGCTGTACCAACTTGCATTCTCACCAACAGTGTAAGAGGGTTCCCCTTTCTCCACAACCTCTCCAACATTTGTTGTTTCTTGCCTTGTCAATTTTTGCCATTCTAACTGGTATAAGGTGGTATCTCAATATGGTTTTGATTTGAATTTCCCTGATGGCTAATGATGATGAACATTTTTCCACGTGTCTGTTAGCCATTTGTATGTCTTCTTTGGAGAAGGGTCTGTTCATGTCTTCTGCCCATTTTTTGACTAGATTATTTGTTTTTTGGGTTTTGAGTTTGGGAAGTTCTTTATAGATCTTGGATATCAGCCCTTTTTCTGTAGTGTCATTTGCAAATATCTTCTCCCATTCTGTGGGTTGCCTCTTTGTTTTGTTGACTGTTTCCTTTGCTGTGCAGAAGCTTCTTATCTTGATGAAGTCCCAAAAGTTCATTTTTGCTTTTGTTTCCCTTACCTTTGGAGAAGTGTCTTGAAAGAAGCTGCTGTGACTGATGTCGAAAAGGTTACTGCCTATGTTCTCCTCTAGGATTTTGATGGATTCCTGTCTCACATTGAAGTCTTTCATCCATTTTGAGTTTATCTTTGTGTATGGTGTTAGAGAATGGTCAAGTTTCATTCTTCTGTATATAGCTGTCTAATTTTCCCAGCACCATTTATTGAAGAGACTGTCTTTTTTCCATTGCATATTTTTTCCTGCTTTGTCAAAGATTATTTGACCATAGAGTTGAGGGTCCATATCTGGGCTCTCTATTCTGTTCCATTGGTCTATATCTCTGTTTTTGTTCCAATACCATGCTGTCTTGGTGATCACTGCTTTGTAATATAGCTTGAAATCAGGCAATGTGATGCCCCCAGCTTTGTTTTTCTTTTTCAGCATTTCCTTGGTGATTCGGGATCTTTTCTGATTCCATACAAATTTTAGGATTGTTTGTTCCAGCACTTTGAAAAATGTCATTGGAATTTTCACTGGGATGGTGTTGAAAGTATAGATTGCTCTGGACAGCACAGACATTTCAACAATGTTTATTTTTCCAATGCATGAGCATGGAATGTTTTTCCATCTTCTTGTGCCTTCTTCAATTTCTTTCATTAGTGTTCTATCGTTCCTAGAGTATAGATCCTTTACCTCTTTGGTTAGGTTTATTCTGAGGTATCTTATGGTTTTTGGTGCTATTGCAAATGGAATCTATTCTCTAATTTCTCTTTCTACAGTTACATTGTTAGTGTATAAGAAAGCAACTGATTTCTGTGCATTGATTTTGTATCCTGCCACATTACTGAATTGCTGGATGAGTTCTAGTAATTTGGGAGTGGAGTCTTTTGGGTTTTCCACATAAAGTATCATGTCATCTGCGAAAAGAGAGAGTCTGACTTCTTTGCCAATTTGAATACCTTTTATTTCTTTTTGTTGTCTGATTGCTGTTGCTAGGACTTCTAGTACTGTTGAATAGTGGTGAGAGTGATACATTTCAAATATATTTATATCAGCACTTAAACATGATTAAGGTAGTAAATTTAATGTTATCATTTTTTACCTCATTAGAATATATATAAATAAAATATTTTGTAAGAATTTCATAAAATCTCAGTGAAATTTTAATTTTTGTTTAAATAAGAAAAGCTTTTATTTACTCCATTTGTCTTTTATGCTTACAAACCTTAAGCAACTCCCAGAGATTACAGATAATGATTTACAGCTGTTCTTTCATTACAATGAGATCTATTTCAGCTATATCTGAAGTTTTTAACTAATTTAAAGCACTAGAGTGATAACTTTGGCAGCTCATATACTAAAACCGGAACAACACAGAGAAGATTAGCACCCTGTGCAAAAATGACTTACAAATTTAACTTCATTGCACTAGGGTATTCTTATATTACCACCATAAACATCTTAGGATTCAATTTCCTATAAACCATGTGTGTTCCACTTTCTGGGTTGAAAATAATTTTCTCTGATAGGAAAGACAAATCCAATTCAGCATTTCAGTGGCTCTACTATCCCCATTTCATCTACCCCACCCCTACAGAGTTTTTTTAGTTTTTTTTTTTTTTGCCAAACCAAACTTACACAAACTAATTTTAATTTTCTGTAGTATTTTTTACAATAAATTTTCCTTCTCTTTAAGCTTCCTGGAGTACAGTTCTATGCTTCTCTCTCATATTCATTTATTCAGTTATAATTTCCCGAGTGTCTACTATAGGACAGATACCATGTTTCCACTGTTTTGTACATGTCCTTTTATGATTTAACAACTATGTTCAAACTTCCCCAATGTTTAACTTCTATTTATATTCTACCTATAAAATATCTATCTGTTCCATCTATATTTTTTGTTATTGTTAGCTACTTTTACTTTTCCATATGTACATTCTTTTAAACTTCTCAAATTCTTTAGGAGAAAGAATAATATATACACATATATTACAATGTCCTTTTAAAAATGTCTTCTAAAAAGTTTAATGTATAGCAAAACTGCATTTTCAGAATTTTACTCATGAGTTATTTTCCTGTCAACACTTTTAGGTTAGTTTCACTGTTAGAGTCTCTGATCTTAAGAACATTTCTTATCTGCTGATCATTTTGAAATAGGGATTATCTAATTTCCTTATACATATCTAACCATGTCCAGAATCTCTTCTTTGACAATTCTAAACTGTAAAATAACATGATCACTATTTGCAAACGATACTTCCCTTCTATTTCATTAGTTCTCCTTTATTAAGTCAAAATTAAGCTAAGACAGGAGTTCCTCCCATAGCTTCCTCTACCTTTTGTGAAAGTAAATTATCAGTAAATCAAAAACATGTACGACATTCTGCTTTCAATAAAATGAGAAATCCAACAAAAGCTTTTAATATCTACTCACATAGTTATCACCTTTGATACTCTGTATTAGTTTTTATAGATCAAGATTCCATCTGGTAACATTTTCCTCTGCCTGGAAGACTTCCTTTAATATTTCTCTTAATGCAGGTCTTTGAGGGATGAATATTTCAGCTTTTATATATATATAAAGGTCTTCATTTTATTCTCCATTTTGAAAGATATTTTAGCCTACTATAGAATTACAGGTTGACAACTGTTTTAATACTTAAAAATATTGCACTGCTGTCTTCTGACTTACATCATTTCCAATAAGAAATATACTGTCATTTTTAACTTTGTTCCCCAATGCTATGTATCCTTTTTCTCTGGCTGCTTTTAATAATTTTTTTTAACCATTCTAGTCAGTTTGGTTATAATATGCCTTGGCATAGTTTCTTTAATGTCTTTTGTGTTGCAGTCTTGTTGAGCTTCATGGATAAATGGGTATTTAGTTCTTATCAAAGTTTGGAAATTTTCAGCCATTATTTCTTAAAATATTTTTTATGCCCCTGCACTTTTTCTCTTCCTTCAAGGATGCTAACTACACACATATTAGGCCACTTCAAATTGACTTAGAGTTCATTGATACTTTATTCACTATTTTTGTCCTTTTTCTCACTATTTCATTTCAGATAGTTTCTACCAGTGTCTTAGGGTTCACAAATCTTTTCTTCTGAACCTTCTAATCTGTTGTTAATGACAGTGTACTTTTTTAAAAAATGTTATATTTGCTATCTCTAGAACTTCAATTTGTGTCTTTTTATTTGTACCATTTCTCTACTCGATATGTTCAATCTTTCCCCTACCTTCTTAAACATGTGGAATATAGTTATAATAACTGCTTAATGTCTTTATCTACTAATTCTATCATCTCCAATTTCTGGTCTTTTTCTATTGATTGTTTTTATTTTCCTGATTCTAGGTTATATTTTCCTGCTTCTTTGCATACCTACTAATTTTTTTTATTGGATGTCACACTCTGAATTTTATCTTCTTAAATACTGGATATTTTTTAATTCCTATGAATATTATTGAGATTTGTTCTGAGACACAGAAGTCTAGTAAAGCAAAAAAATATATAAAAGATGAAACACCTGGAGAAAAAATATAAACTGTCATTCACAGGTGGCACAATTGTGCTTGAGTAAATTTTTTAAAAACTAATAATAAATTAGTAGAATTAATCATTTAATTTAGCAAGAAGTATGGATCATTGGTAAAGCAAATCTTTAATAAAGACTATTACATTTCTTTATACCAATAGCAGAAAGCTAAACAATGAAAATATTTAAAAGGTACCATTAGAACTAAAAAACATGAAATACTAAATACCAAGGAATAAATCTAATAAAGATGTATAAGACCTCTACACAAAAATTATAAAACCACAAAAAGCATTTAAAGGAGACCTAAATTACTTTCAGAAAATAGTGGAGCAGTTTTACTTTATTTTTTGTAGTGGAGCAATTTCAAAATGAAGATACATATTTAGAGAAATACATATGAGATCCTCAAAGAAATAAATAAGATCCATCTTTTGAAAAGAAATTACAAACATAGTTGAGAACCAAATTAACATTTATTCTTATGCCATAAATTACCACATAAAATTATTTCTATAATAATAGTATGGCTTGGAATGCCTGGGTGGCTCAGTCGGTTAAGCATCTCTTAGTTTTAGCTCAGGTCCTGACCTCAGGGTCATGAGACTGAGCCCCATGTTGGGCTCTGCACTCAGGACAGAGTCTGCTTGTCCCTCTGCCTGTACTCCTTCCCATGCTCTCTCTCCGTCTATCTCTCTCTCTCTCAAATAAATAAGTAAAATCTTAAAAAAATAATAATAATAGCATGGCTTAAAATAATGAGGCATATATGCTACATGTAATTTTTAAGCCCTATGCCTTGGTATTAGATATAAAGAATATTATTTTGGTATTCACAAATTACCTGATAATCAGCAGGACCAGGAGCAGTAAAACCTTCTTTCTGAACCAGGAAGAGGGTCCGAGGAACAGAAGAACCAAATGCACTTTTCTTTTGTTTCATCAAGCAGGTATTGCTAAAGTTGTCGATTATAGTATTGTTTAGGATATTATAAAACCCAGGACCTAAAGTCATGAGGAATACCACAGGTAAGAATAAACATGTTTTTAATTTTTTTTTAACTGAGTAGCTTTAAGTAAATTTTTTTAGACAGAACTCTCCTATATTGCTGGCAGGAATGTAAAATGGTATGACATTTAGAGAAATAATTTGTCAAATTCTTATAAAGTTAAACATATACTTATTATATGACCCAGAAATTCTAGTCCTAGGTATTTTCCCAAGAAAAATGAAAAAAAACTAAATGTTCATAAGCTGGTGAATAAAAAAAAAAAGTGCTATACCCAAACAACAAAATTACCACTCAGCAATAAAAAGGAAATATAAATGCAATAATATGAATCAACCTCAAAAACATGATACCAAGTGAAAGAAGATAGACAAAATCCTGAAAAACATATGATTCTATTTATATGAAATTCCAGAAAATGAAATATCATAGTGACAGAGACAGTAGCCTGGAATGGGTGGAGACTAACTGCAGAGTGGAATGAGAGAGCATTTTTAAAATGATGGAAATTGTCAACATTTAATTTTAGTGGTGGTTACCTGACTACATCCATTTACCGAAACTCATCAAACTGTACACTTAAATGAACTATTTTATTGTATAAATTATACCTCAATAAAGAAGAAAGAAAGAAAGAAAGAAAGAAAAAGAAGAAAGAAAGAAAGAAAGAGAGAGAGAGAGAGAGAGGGAGGGAGGGAGGGAGGGAAGGAAGGAAGGAAGGAAGGAATTCTTGATGCCAAAAAGTATTAAAGAGTTGATGTAGCAACATTAAAAATTAATTTGGCAATGGAATGAATCCTAAACTAAAAAAAAAAAAAGATTTTGAAAAATATGGAAAGTTTTTCCTTACAATTATAAGAATTGAACTAAAACTTATGTAGAAAACTGAACCAAATTAACTTTTGGAAATTATTAAAATCTTATTTATATAGCTCTCCAAGCATATTTATTGAAGTTTATAAATATTATAGATAGCATATTCTAAGAGAAATATAGTAAATAAGAGTACAGAGTTTAAAAAATCACTTTGAAAAAAAATCACCTATCATCCAATATTCCTATCACAGCAGTTACCTTATTTTTGCGTTTTACCTTTCAGGACATACTTATAACCAGGAATATTTTCTACAGTGGCAATCTGAGTGAATATTTGAAACAAATTTTACATTTTGTATCTTTTTATGTTTGTACATATGTTTTATATTTCAGTAATATTAAAAAATCAGTTCCAGTAAGCAGCAATATCCATCCACAAAATGCAATATATACTTGAAAGAACACTTAACTTGCTTATACTCAAGTTATAATCTACTAATTCTACTAAATTGGCTCTACAACTAAATAGTTAAAAACATAAGTTCTCATTTGTTTTTCTGGGCTACAAGTTCCATGTCTGAAGATACAGAAATTGACTAAGATCAGGCTACTCAAAATGTGGTCTGTGGGCTGTTGCTTGTCCAAGAACAATCCACAAGAAAAGAAACTTACAATTAAATGTAAATTGACTATTTCACTAAACACTTTTTTTATTAACATATAATGTATTATTTGTTTCAGGGGCACAGGTCTGTGATTCATCAGCCTTACATAATTCACAGCGCTCACCATAGCACATACGCTCCCCAATGTCCATCACCCAGCCACCCCATCCCTCTCACTCCCCTCCACTCCAGCAAACCTGTTTGTTTCCTGAGATTAAGAGTCTCTTATAGTTTGTCTCCCTCTCCAATTTCATCTTGTTTCATTTTTCCCTCCCTTCCCCTATGATCCTCTGTCTTGTTTCTCAAATTCCTCATATGAGACCATATGATAATTGTCCTCTGATTGACTTATTTCGCTTAGCATAATACCTTCTAGTTCCAAACACATCATTGCAAATTGCAAGATTTCGTGTTTTGTGATGGCTGCATAATATTCCATTGTATATATATACATCTTTTTTATGATCCAGTGTGTCATTTAAAGGCTTTATTTCCTTTTTTATTTGTTTATGGAAGGGTATCTCGGCTCTTTCCATAGTTTGGCTATTGTGGACATTGTTGCTATAAACATTGTGGTGCACATGCCCCTTCAGATCACTACATTTGTATCTTTGGGGTATACCCAGTAGTGCAATTGCTGGGTCATACATTAGCTCTATTTTCAACTTTTTGAAGAACCTCCATACTGTTTCCAGAGTGGCTACACCAGCTTGCATTCCCACCAACAGTGGAGGAGGGTTCCCCTTTCTCCGCATCCTCACCAACATCTGTCATTTCCTGACTTGTTAATTTTAGCCATTCTGACTGGTGTGATGTGACATCTCATTGAGGTTGTGATTTGGATTTCGCTGATGCCGAGTGATGTTAAACACTTTATCATGTGTCTGTGCCATTTGGACGCCTTCTTTGTAGAAATGTCTGTTCATGTCTTCTGCCCATTTCCTGATTGGATTCTTTGTTCTTTGGCTGTTGAGTTTGATAAGTTCTTTATAGATTTTGGATACTAGCCCTTTATCTGGTATGTCATTTGCAAATATCTTCTCCCATTCTGTCAGTTGTGTTTTGGTTTTGTTGACTGTATGCTTTGCTGGGCAAAAGCTTTTTATCTTTTTTTTACCTTTTTTTTTATTATGTTATGTTAATCACCATATATTACATCATTAGTTTTGATGTAGTGTTCCATGATTCACTGTTTGCATATAACACCCAGTGCTCCATTCACTATGCGCCTTCTTTAATACCTATCACCAGGCTTACCCATCCCCCCATACTGTTTTCCAGAGTGGCTGCACCAGCTTGTATTCCCACCAACAGTGCAGAAGGGTTCCCCTTTCTCTGCATCCCCGCCAATATCTGTCGTTTCCTGACTTGTTAATTTTAGCCTTTTATCTTGATGGATGAAGTCCCAATAGTTCATTTTTGCCCTTGCTTCCCTTGCCTTTGGCGATGTGTCTAGGAAGAAGTTGCTGTGGCTAAGGTCAAAGAGGTTGCTGCCTGTGTTCTCCTGAAGAATTTGGATAGATTCCATTCTCACATTTAGGTCGTTCATCCATTTTGAGTCCACTTTTGTGTGTTGTGAAAGGAAATGGTCCAATTTCATTCTTCTGCATGTGGTTGTCAAATTTTCCCAACACCATTTGTTGAAGAGATTGTCTTTTTTCCATTGGGCATTCTTTCCTGCTTTGTCGAAGATTAGTTGACCATAGAGTTGAGGGTCTATTTCTGGGCTCTATTCTGTTCCATTGATCTATGTGTCTGTTTTTGTGCCAGTACCATACTGTCTTGATGATGACAGCTTTGTAATATGACTTGAAGTCTAGAATTCTGATGCCACCAGCTTTGGTGGTCTTTTTCAACATTTCTCTGGCTATTTGGGGTCTTTTCTGGTTCCATACAAATTTTAGGATTATTTGTTCTATTTCTTTGAAAAAAATTCATGGTATTTTGATAGGGATTGCATTAAATGTGTAGATTGCTCTAGGTAGCATAGATATTTTCACAATATCTGTTCTTCCAATCAATGAGCATGAAACGTTTTTACATTTCTTTGTGTCTTCCTCAATTTCTTTCATGAATATTCTATAGTTTTCTGAGTACAAATCCTTTGCCTCTTTGGTTAGATTTATTCCTAGGTATCTTATGGTTTTCGGTGCAATTATAAATGGGATTGACTCCTTAATTTCTCTTCTATCCTATTGTTGGTGTATTTCTGTGCATTGATTTTATATCCTGCCTCTTTACTGAATTCCTGTATGAGTTCTAGCAGTTTTGGGGATGGAGTCTTTTGGGTTTTCCACATAAAGTATCATATCATCTGCAAAGAGTCAATGTTTGACTTCTTTGCCAATTCAGCTGCCTTTTATTTCTTTTTGTTGTCTGACTGCTGAGGCTAGGAATTCTAGTACTATGTTGAACAGCAGTGGTGATAGTGGACATCCCTGCCATGTTTCTGACCTTAGTGGAAAAGCTCGCAGTTTTTCCCCATTGAGTCTGATATTCACCGTGGGTTTTTCATAGATGGCTTTTCTGATATTGAGGTATGTACCCTCTATCCCTACACTCTGAAGAATTTTAATCAAGAAAGAATGCTGTACTTTGTCAAATGCTTTTTCTGTATCTATTGAGAGGATCATATGGTTCTTGTTCTTTCTTTTATTAATGTATTGTATCACATTGATTGATTTGCGGATGTTGAACCAACCTTGCAGCCCAGGGATAAATCCCACTTGGTCGTGGTGAATAATCCTTTTAATGTACTGTTGGATCCTATTGGGTAGTATTTTGGTGAGAATTTTAGCATCCATGTTCATCAGGGATATTAGTTTCTAGTTCTCCTTTTGGATGGGGTCTTTGTCTGGTTTTGGGATCAAGGTAATGCTGGCCTCATAAAATGAGTTTGGAAGTTTTCCTTCCATTTCTATTTTTTGGAACAGTTTCAGAGGAATAGGTATTAATTCTTCTTTAAATGTTTGGTAGAATCCCCCTGGGAAGCCATCTGGCCCTGGGCTCTTGTTTGTTGGGAGATTTTTGATTACTGATTTAATTTCCTTAGTGGTTAGGGGTCTGTTCAGGTTTTCTATTTCTTCCTGGTTCAGTTTCGGTAAATTATACATCTCTAGGAATGCATCCATTTCTTCCAGATGATCTAATTTGCTGCATATAGTTGCTCACAATACGTTCTTATGATTGTTTGTATTTCTTTGGTGTGGGTTGTGATCTCTCCTCCTTCATTCATGATTTTATTTATTTGGGTCGTTTTTCTTTTCTTTTTCATAAGTCTGGCCAGGGATTTATCAATCTTATTAATTCTTTCAAAGAACCAGCTCCTAGTTTCATTGATCTGTTCTACTGTTCTTTTGGTTTCTATTTCATTGGTTTATTATTTCTCTTCTCTTGCTGGGTTTAGGCTTTATTTGCTGTTCTTTCTCCAGCTCCTTTAGGTGTAGGTTTAGGTTGTGTATCTGAGAACTTTCTTGTTTCTTGAGAAAGGCTTGTACGGCTATATAATTTTCTCTTAGGACTGCCTTTGCTGCATCCCAAAGATTTTGAACAGTTGTGTTTTCATTTTCATTGGTTTCCATGAATTCTTTAAATTCTTTAATTTCCTGGTTGACCCATTCATTCTTTAGTAGGATGCTCTTTAGCCTCCATGTATTTGAGTTCTTTCCAACTTTCCTCTTGTGACTGAGTTCTAGTTTCAAAGAATTGTGGTCCAAAAATATGCAGGGCATGATCCTCATCTTTTGGTACCGGTTGAGACCTGATTTGGGACCCAGGATGTGATCTATCCTGGAGAATGTTCCATGGGCACTAGAGAAGAATGTGTATTCTGTTTCTTTGGGATGGAATGTTCTGAATACATCTGTGAAGTCCATCTGGTCCAGTGTGTCATTTAAAGCCTTTATTTCCTTGTTGATCTTTTGCTTAGATGATCTGTCCATTTCCATAAGGGGGGTGTTAAAGTCCCCTACTATTATTGTATTGTTGTTGATGTGTTTCTTTGATTTTGTTATTAACTGGCTTATATAATTGGCTGCTCCCATGTTAGGGGCATAGATATTTACAATTGTTAGATCTTCTTGTTGGATAGACCCTTTAAGTATGATGTAGTGTCCTTCCTCATCTCTTATTATAGTCTTTGGTTTAAAATCTTATTTGTCTGACATAAGGATTGCCACCCCAGCTTTCTTTTGATGTCCATTAGCATGGTAAATGGTTTTCCACCCCATCACTTTCAATCTGGAGGTGTCTTTGGGTCTAAAATGAGTCTTTTGCAGACAGCATATCGATGGGTCTTGTTATTCTATCTGATACCCTGTGTCCCTTGATTGGGGCATTTAGGCCATTTACATTCAGGGTGACTATTGAAAGATATGAATTTACTGTCCTTGTATTGCCTGCAAGGTGACTGTTACTGTATATTGTCTCTGTTCCTTTCTGGTCTATGTTACTTTTAGGCTCTTTCTTTGCTTAGAGGACCCCTTTCAATATTTCTTGTAGGGCTGGTTTGGTATTCGCAAATTCCTTTAGTTTTTGTTGTTCTGGAAGTTTTTTCTCTCTCCTTCTATTTTCAGTGACAGCCTAGCTGGATATAGTATTCTTGGCTGCAGATCTTTCTTGTTTTGTGCCCTGAATATATCATGCCAGTCCTTTCTGGCCTGCCAGGTCTCTGTGGATAGGTCTGCTGCCAATCTAACGTTTCTACCATTGTAGGTTACAGACCTCTTGTCCCAAGCTGCTTTCAGGATTTTCTCTTTGTCTCAAGACTTGTAAGTTTTATTGTTAGATGTTGTCGTGTTGACCTATTTTTATTGATTTTGAGGGGAATTCTCTGTGCTTCCTGGATTTTGATGCCTGTTTCCTTCCCCAAATTAGGGAAGATCAGTGCTATAATTTGCTCCAATATACAGTCTGCCCCCTCTCTCTTTCTTCTTCTCTGGGATCCCAGTTATTCTAATATTGTTTCATCTTATGGTATCACTTATAGCTCAAATTCTCCCCTCCTGATCCAGTAGTTGTTTATCTCTCTTTTTCTCAGCTTCTTTATTCTCCATCATTTGGTCTTTAATACCACTAATTCTCTCTTCTGTCTCATTTATCCTAGCAGTTAGAGCCTCCATTTTTGATTGCACCTCATTAATAGCCTTTTTAATTTCGACTTTGTTAAATTTTAGTTCTTTTATTTTTCCAGAAAGGGATTCTCTAGTATCTTGTATGCTTTTTTCAAGCCCAGCCAGTATCTTTATAATCATCATTCTGAACTCTTCAAGCAGGGACCCAACAAGCGGCAGATCCAGGGAGACTCCCCTTCATCCACCAGGAGGAATGGCACAGGAGTGCACCACAGGAATCTGCTGGGTTTGGAATCTAAAAATGGGGTCGTATGCCAGAGATAGAAATGCTCAGTCACAGGCTGGTGAGCACGGAGTGCGCCGGAGACCAGGGAGACAAGAGTGATTGAGTGATTTTTTTTTTTAAAGATTTTCTATTTATTTATTTGACAGAGAGAGATACTGCAAGAGAGGGAACACAAGCAGGGGGGAGTGGGAGAGGGAGAAGCAGGCTTCCCGCCAAGCAGGGAGCCCAATGCAGGGCTCATGACCTGAGGCAAAGGCAGATGCTTAATGATTGAGCCACCCCAGCACCCCTAAAAAAAAGGTTTTAAAAAAGGAATTGATAAGAAGTTGGTTTAAAAAAAAAAAGAAAATAAAAAAAAATTAAAAAGGAGAGAATGTGATCAGGCAGAGGACTAGAACAAAGCCATGCACTAGATTAGGTTATATTTTTGTCTGTTACAAGAAACCATATCCCAAAATTTTAAAGAAAGAAAAACATATATATACAAAAAATAAGGTTAAATACAATGAAGGGATAGACTATGACTGTAAAAGTGAAAATTAAAAAAGGTTTTAAAAAATGAATTGATAAAATATGTTGGTTGAAAAGGAAAGAAGAAAATTGCAAAAAAAAAAAAAGAAAAAGAAAAAAAGAAATTTAAAAAATTAACTTTGAAAGACTAAAGAATCATGGGGAAAAAGCCATGAATTCCATGTGCTGTATTCCCCTAGTTCTGGGGGTTTGCCCTTCTCATTGATTGGTAAACTTGGTCTTGGCTGGATGTTCTTACTGATCTTCTGGGAGAGGGGCTTGTTGCAGTGATCCTCAAATGTCTTTGCCTGAGGTGGAATTGCACCACCCTTGCCAGAAGCCAGGCTAAGTAATCTGCTTGGGTTTGCTCTCGGGAGCTTTTGTTCCCTGAAAGCTTTCCATACAGCTTTAGAGGACGAGAATGAAAATGGGGGCCTCCCAATCTCCGGCCCCAGAGGAGCCAAAAACTCAGGGCCCCCACTCTTCAGTGCACCCTCAGAGAAAAGCAGTCAATCACTCTTGTCTCCCTGGTCTCTGGCACACTCCATGCTCAGTGGCCTATGACCGAGCATTTCTATCTCTGGCACACGACCCCGTTTTTAGACTCCAAACCCAGCAGATTCCTCTGTTGCGCTCCCGTGCCACTCCTCCTAGGGGAGGAAGGGGAGTCTCCCTGGATCTGCCACTTGTTGGGTCCCTGCTTGAAGAGTAGTGGCCCGACTGTGCTGCGGATCACAGTTTATGGCAACCCTTAGCTGAGAGCCTACTCCTTGGCTCCATCTTTGCTGCCAGGTTCCCTGCTCTGATACCTGAGAGCTCCGCCACACTCAGGCACCCCTGGTCTTCCTATGACCCCAGGGTCCTGAGACCACACTGTCCCAGCAAGGGTTCCACCCCCCACTTAGCCACTGGAACGACATCCCTCAGTGGAGCAGACTTCTAAAAGTTCTGATTTTGTGCTCTGCTGCTCTATCACTTGCTGGTAGCCAGCTGACAGAGGCTCCCTCCCCCTGCAGTCTATCTTCCCAAATATCACCTCAGATGCACTTCTCCACATGTCCTACCTTCCAGAAAGGAGTCACTTCTCTGTTCATAGGATTGCTGCTATTCTTTTCTTTGATCTCCTGTTGAGTTTGTAGGTGTTCAGAATGGTTTGATAACTATCTAGCTAAACTCCTGGGACCAGATGAAATTTAGGTCTCCTACTCTTCCCCCAACTTGCTCTTCCCCCCTCACTAAGCATTTTGTAACTAGTCTTTCTCCATAAAGGAAGGATTGTGTTGATTTACATTTTGGTACAATCTTCTTTCTCCTTGTAGGTAGGAAATAAACAGTTGACAAAAGGGCACTTTGAGTAGTATGAGGCTAGAGATACTTTAGGTGCTTTCTGGATTAAAAGTGATCAAATCATCATACACAGTCAAATAGAAGGTTCTTCTCAAAGAAGCTACCCATAAACTCTTCCCAATTTTTCCAATATTCCAGTTCTAATATCTATTTCTCAAAAATCTCTATCAAAAATTCTCTTGTGCCAACTCTTAGAAAACCTAAATGCTAATGTCTTATTTCAGCAATCTTCAAACATTCCTCCACTGGTAAAGTTTAGAAAAAAAGGTAAATAGAAAGTGTAATAAAAACTATTTGGACCACCATTTAAGGTACTTAGAAGACAAGTATTTGAGATCTGTCTCTCTTCAGGTAGGAGAAGACAACAGAACACATTACAGCTTAAGTGCTTAAATATAGGGACCTCACTCAAAAGTATATATATCACAAGTAGTACCTTGTTAAGCATCTGATTCGAAAAGCCATCCTGATTATGTAATTCACTCACATTAGAGGTCTTTCACATTCATTTTTCTAATCAGTAAGTATAGAAATGCCCAGGAACCCCAGAACTAGAGAGTTTAGGGTTACCTTCTAAAAGCAACCTGTAAGTATGTTCTAGAACTGATTGATGGGTCCAATTCATTACTGCATACTAATATCTACATAGAAAAAAATTGAAGTTCCATGAGGCCATTCTAATTCTTAAAATATGTAAGATTCAGGATTAGATTGGAAGGGTCATCATAATTTAACTGTATCCTTCACAAATAAACTTTTGGGGAATTTATAATACCTTATTCATAATACAGTAGACCACAATATTGAAAATAAGACCTAATCCTAAGGCAGTTGGGCCAGTCAATAAGTTCATATTTTAGAAATACTTTGGATTTCAGATTCATGAGAAACACTACTCAGCTAGGCTCAGCTGGGATAGTGCCAAGCACCTACACATGACCTCTCCAGAGTTGCAGTCTTAGAATACTTAGACTTCACAGAGGCTCAGGACTCCAAAACCAACTGTTTCAATAGGCCCAGGTATATACGGTAAAGTTCAGGACTTTGCCTAAGAAGTGCTAAAATATCACTTCCACTGCATGCTATTGGTCAAAAAAGACACCAGACTAACCAAGATTGGAATGGAGAGGAATAAGACTCAACTTCTCAATGGCATGAGTAGTAAATAATTTTGTACCAGTATAGACTTACCATAACAAATTACCATAACAAAACTTATAGCAATTGTTTGAGATCAGGCAATGGGTCAGAAGCTAGAACAACTCAAGACTTAGAGAAAGGGACATGAGAGGACAGTTGGTGATAGCTTAAAGGACAGGAGGAAAATGTTATTGGAGGCTGGAGATATAATGTAATGGCAGAGATTTTAACAAAACTAATGCTTGAGATAATGAAGAAAATAATGAATAGTTTCTAGCTAAGAAAGTTTCCAGGCTGAATATCAAAAGTACCAACTAGTTGTTTTTAGCCATGTGTGCGAAGGTATGGAAAGAAAGATAGGAGTTCATATTGGGATTTCATCAAGATAAAAAGCTTTTGCACAGCAAAAGAAACAGTCCACAAAACCAAAAGACAACCGACAGAATGGGAGAAAATATTTGCAAATGACATATCAGATAAAGGGCTAGTATCCAAAATCTATAAAGAACTTATCAAACTCAACACCCAAAGAACAAATGATCCAATCAAGAAATGGGCAGAAGACATGAACAGACATTTTTCCAAAGAAGACATCCAAATGGCCAACAGACACATGAAAAAGTGCTCAACATCGCTCGGCATCAGGGAAATCCAAATCAAAACCTCAATGAGATACCAACTCACACCAGTCAGAATGGCTAAAATTAACAAGTCAGGAAATGACAGATGTTGGCGGGGATGTGGAGAAAGGGGAATCCTCCTACACTGTTGGTGGGAATGCAAGCTGGTGCATCCACTCTGGAAAACAGTATGGAGGTTCCTGAAACAGTTGAAAATAGAGCTACCGTACGATCCAGCAATTGCACTACTGGGTATTTACCACAAAGATACAAATGTAGGGATCTGAAGGGGTACGTGCACCCCAATGTTTATAGCAGCAATGTCCACAATAGCCAAACTGTGGAAAGAGCCAAGATGTCCATTGACAGATGAATGGATAAAGAAGATGTGGTATAGATACACAATGGAATATTATGCAGCCATCAAAAGGAATGAGATCTTGCCATTTGCAACGACGTGGATGGAACTGGAGGGTGTTATGCTGAGTGAAATAAGTCAATCAGAGAAAGACATGTATCATATCATCTCACTGATATGAGGAATTCTTAATCTCAGGAAACAAACTGAGTGTTGCTGGAGTGGTGGGGGTGGGAGGGATGGGGTGGCTGGGTGATAGACATTGGTTACAGTATGTGCTATGGTGAGCGCTGTGAATTGTGCAAGACTTTTGAATCACAGATCTGTACTTCTGAAACAAATAATGCAACATATGTTAAGAAAAAAGAAAAAGAAGAAGATAGCAGGAGGGGAAGAATGAAGGGGAGTAAGTCGGAGGGGGAGACGAACCATGAGAGACGATGGACTCTGAAAAACAAACTGAGGGTTCTAGAGGGGAGGAGGGAGGGGGAATGGGTTAGCCTGGTGATGGGTATTAAAGAGGGCACGTTCTGCGTGGAGCACTGGGTGTTATGCACAAACAATGAATCATGGAACACTACATCAAGAACTAATGATGTAATGTATGGTGATTAACATAACAATAAAAAATTTTAAAAAAGAAAGATAGGAGTTCAAACAGTTGTTTTCAAGGAGAATTTATAAGAAATGAAAGAAATCAAAATTTTCTGGGGTTGAAAGTAAAACTTCTTTTCATTCCATCTCTACATATAGCAAAAAGCTCTCAAAGCAAGAAATGGCCTAAGATCAAAAACCAAATCCAGGATATGACTGTAAGACCCTTTGTTAAGACCTCAGAAAGATTTAAGATGGTACGTCATAGAATCTTTCAGTTAAAGAAAAGGCTTCTAAGAATTTTAAGGCCATATGTCATAGACCCTCTTGGCTAAAATAATAATAATGCTCCTAAGAATCTAAGAATATCGAAACACAGCGGCACCAAAGGTGACCCAAAGTAGACAAAGGTTTTCCTAAGAAATACATTTGAGTGTGGCTTTTGTCCAGGTATTTGATTCTAAGTCAATACAATAAGATACTTACAAAATAGTTTTTAAAGGGAATTATACAAACCTGAAAAGAAAGAGACAAGAACAGTGCAAAATGAAAAGTGGCTATAGATCCCTCGTCTTCTATAGGCTGTAGACCCCTCAGCTTCTATAGGAGAAATCTCCAACTGCAAACACAGCCTACTTTGGGATTTTTTTATTGCTTCCTGAGGTAAGCCTGCATTGCCATATACTTCCCTCTTTGGACCACTTTTGCCGTATTCCAAAGGTTTTGACCATTGTGCTTTCATTTTCATTTGTTTCCATGTCTTTTTTGATTTCTTTGATTTCCTGGTTGACCCATTCAATGTTTAGTAGCATGTTGTTTAACCTCCATGTATTTTTGGTCTTTCCAGATTTTTTCTTATGGTTGACTTCTAGTTTCATAGTGTTGTGGTCATAAAAGGTACATGGTATGAATTCAATCCTTTGTATTTGTTGAGGTCTGTTTTATGACCTAATATGTGAGCTATTCTGGAGAATCTTCCATGTACACTTGAAAAGAATATGTATTCTGCTGTTTTAGGATGGAATGTTCTAAATATATCTATTAAGTGCATCTAGGATGGAATGTTCTGAATATATCCGTTAAGTCCATCTGGCCCAGTGTGTCATTCAAAGCTATTGTGGCCTTGTTATTTTCTACTTAGATGATTTGTCTATTAATGTCAATGGGGTGTTAAAGTCCCCTACTATTATTATATTATCAATTAGTTTCTTTATGTTTGTTATTGTTTTATATATTTGGGTGCTCCCATGTTGGGTACATAAATATTTACAATTGTTATATCTTATTGTATTAACCCCTTTGTGGTTATATAATGCCTTTCTTTGTCTCTTTTTAAGGTATTTATTTTAAAGTCTAGTTTGGGGGCACCGGGGTTGCACAGTCAGTTAAGCATCCAACTCCTGGCTTTGGCTTAGGTCGTGATCTCAAGGTTGTGAGATTGAGTCCCATGTTGGGCTCCACAATCAGCATGGAATCTGCTTGAGTTTCTCTCTCCCTTTCCCTCTGTTCTTCCTCCCCATGCTCTCGTTCTCTCTCTCTCTCAAATGAATAAATAAATCTTTAAAATAAATAAATAAAATATAGTTTATCCAATATAAGTATTGCCACTCTGGCTTCCTTTTGACATCCATTTGCATGATAAATGTTTCTCCACAAGATTCTGTTGAGAAATCTCCAGCTAGCCTTAAAGGTCTTCCCTAGTAAATTAAGAACTTCCTTTGTCTTGCTGCTCTTCAGATTGTTTCTTTATCACTATATTTTGCAAATTTAATTACAATATGTCTTGGAGTGGACCCACTTTTGTTGATTTTGATGGGAGTTTTCCGTGCCTCCTGGATCTGGATATCTTGTTTCCTTCCTCAGACTAGGGAAGTCTTCTGCTATTATTTCCTGAAATAAATTTTCTGCTCCCTTTTCTCTCTCCTTCTTCTGGGACTTCTATAATATGAATGTTATTACATCTGTTGGAGTCATGAGTTCCCTAAGTCTACTCTCATGTCCCATAATTATTGTTTCTCTCTTTTTGTTCAGCTTCATTATTTTCCATTATTTTGTCTTCTAGGTCACTAATCATTCCTCTGCTTCTTCTGGCCTGCTGTTAATTGTATCAAACCCATTTCTAATCTCGTTTATTGTATTCTTCATCTCTGATTGATTCTTTCTTAACTCTTTTATCTCTGTGGTAAGGGTCTCACTAATATCTTCTATTCTTTTCTCAAGCTCAGTGAATATCATTATGATTGTTACTTTAAATTCTCCATCAGGCATGTTACTTGTATCTGTTTTGCTTAGATCTCTAGCCGTGTCCTTATCTCTTCTTTCATTTGGAATAAATTCCTCTGTCTTGGCATTTTGTCTAAGTCTCTGCCTTCTCCATTAGAAAAGCCAGTTATGTCTCTTGCTCCTGAAAGTAATAGCCTTATGAAGAAGAGGTCATGTAGTGCCCAGGGTGTAGTGCTTCACGGAATGTCTCCAGGCATGCTGCATGCACTCTGCTACTGTGTTTTGGCCGCTCTATCTTCAGGCCAGTTGTCTCTAGAGGCTCTCCCTGCCTTCTGTGGGCAGTGTTGGGTCCCTGGACTGAATGTGGTGAGTTTTAACTAGGTGTACCCTAATCTGCTTGTGAAATGAGACCTGATACCAACTCTGCCAGAAATGAAGCCCTGTAGAACTCTCTGGTCAGGAAATATTGTGTGGGCAGGGGCTTCTGGGGGGAGGGACTTGACCTTTTGGGGGAGGGGCCTGTTGTGCTGGGACTGAAGCAAACTTGACTGAGAAAGGCAGTCCTGCCAAAGCACATGGGGTGGAGCTTGGTGTAAACAAGTTAGGCAGCCAGAAACACAGCCTATTTCTTATAGAAAAGAAAGGATGTTTCAAAAGATGGAACCAAGAGCCCAAAGGCAGAACAAAGGACCTTGGAAAATCATTCCAAGGGAGCCCAACTGGGCCCTAATCAAGGAAATTACAATATGTGCCTGGTTGGATTTCATAGTTGTTATAGGCCTATGACTGTTATGGGCCTCTAGTTTTCTCTTTTCTGAATAGGAGCATCTAGTATGATTATCCTATCTTTCTCCCATTGCTGTGTTTTGGGATGTGTGAGGCAGATAATGTGTGTCTTTAGTTCATAGCTCTTCTGACAGAGAGAAGTCATACTCAAGAAGCTAATCTAAAGTATCACACCCAACAATTCTCACCTATAGTGATACAGGTCTTAGACAACAAAATACTGGACTTCAAGATTACACCATAATTACATGAGATTTTGGAGGCCTGGGGAAGGCATGTAGGACAACTGTAAATGTTTTGTGGGCCAAGGGTAGTCTATAGTAAATTAAAATGGCCAAAAATTCTTTGCTATCCATGTCATTGAGAGATGAAGTGTCATGCTCTTCTGTCCAACATGTGCTGCCCTGAGTAACCTGATTAACAAACAGAATGTGGGATTTCTGACATTAGGAAATAAGACTTGTACCATCCTGCCAGGTCCTATAGAGTCCTGAGCTACCAAATTAAAAGACCAACTACCCTGGAACAGCAATGCTGAAGCTATGTATGCACTCTGAATGACAGTCTTATCTGAGCTCTGCCTTCCAGCCATCCCACAAAATAGTAAGATACAAAAGAAAACTCTGTGTTTTTAAGCCACCAAGTTTGTTATGCAGCAACACATAACTATACGTTAACATTTATATAAGTTATTTTTGTGCTGGATTCTTAGTTCTGTATACTAAAATATCCAGTGAGAATACTAGAATATGTTTTAGGCTATCCCCAAAATAAAATTTTAACAAAAGTGCATTTCATAAGTTAAAATACTGGCAGTGACCACACAGTTGATATATATGTTCACCCATAAAGAGAAATTAGGAAATTTACCGAATAAAGGAAAACAATAGAAAATTACCATTAAGATATGTGACCTGTTAAATTGAAATCTTACTAAAATTATACATTATTTTTAATCTATCTGTGTTTAGTGTATAGTCAATACTTTTAAAAATGTGACTTAAAATGACAACACAAACCACAGAACAAAAAGAATTGTGCTTTTTGGTACATCCATCTTGTCAAGAATATTAAGTTATATAACTACATAGATTAATTACTAACCTGGCATTTCCTCTGTCCTGAAGTCCTGTGTGAATCGAGCAGCACTTTGACCAAATGGAGTACTTTTCAGTATTGGTGTTTTCTTCAAGGAATTGAAAGCAGTTCGAGATTCATTATATGTGCCAGGAGCTGGAGTGATTGATTTCATAGGTACAAATCTCTGGTAAAGAACAGGAAAATATGCCAATGAGAAATGTACTACATAATACATTTTGATATTTCATGAGTTAAAAGCTGCCTTCTTACTTAATATAACATCTGGAGTTTAATTTATTTATTAATGGAGTGAAAAAATACAGACGAATTAAGATCTTGTACCTATCAAAACATAAAATATATAGCTTTTAGTAAAATCATATATATATTAATACAGTAATGCATTACGTACTTTACTAAGCCAAACAGACATTTTGAAGGAAATTATCTCAAGATGAGATTCTGGATGATAATGTATGGACAATCTTCACATTTAAATTATTCTGCAAGTTAAGATAATAAATAAAAAACTATATGATGTAACGGTTTCTTTTATGGAATAATATTAATACAAATTGACAAAGTTCCTTGATATATATATTCAATTAACTCAACAATATCATTAAATATCTTAAGAAAAAAATCTTAGATTCAAGAGATACATAAATCTGGTTTAGCTTATAATATTAAACTTATAAATTTATGTTTATTATAAACATATAAAACTATAATATTTAACTTAATATTAGATATATATATACATACATATATAACTGAAATCATGAAGTATAGCATTGTATATTTTTTAACTTTTTATTTGGAATTAATTTCAAATTTACAGAAAAAATTTGCATGAATAAAAATAATTAAGAAAATACATGTATTATATAATGTTTACCCAGATTCACACATTGTTAACATTATGCCAATTGCTTTTTTCATTTAGCCACACTCTGCTTCTTTCTCTTTCTTTCAGTACGTCTATTCCTTCCTCTCTGTGTCTCCCTGTGTGTGTGTCTCTACACACACACACACACACACACACACACACACAAGCATGCAGCATATATATAGAACCATTTAATGGAAAGTTGTATATGTCATGACCTTTTACCCCTTAATATTTTGGTGTGTATTTACTAAAAGTATGGATTTTTTTTTACATATCTGAAGCACAGTTATCAACTTCAATAAATGTATCAATGATATAATATTTTTATCTAATCAACTATTCATTTTCCAAATCTCTCAGGTGATCTAATAATGCCTCTACTGCATTTTTGCCCTTCAAGCATATAATTAATCTAGGTTCAGATATTGCTTTTAGCCTCCTTTAATATAGGAACATTTCTACAACCGTCCTCTGTGTTCTATGACTTTGGAAGAATATAGCACCCCATTTTTGTATAATAAAACCATTATTAGTTGGGACTTCTCTGATGCTTCCTCATGATTATATTCAGGTTATGCATTCCTGGACAGCATACTAAATAGGTGATGTGGCTTTCTCAGAGTATCATATGTAGAGGTACATGATGTCCTTGAACCACAGTGGTCATTTTAACTTTATAAAATTGAATATTCCCTCTACATTTACCAGTAAGCACTCAACATTCTACTGTAAGCAGGAGTCCTCTTTTCTCCCCCAATTATTCATTTCATTATTTATATACCTATTTATGTATTTCCAATCCATATGGCAATATGAATACCATTTTTAACTATTTATAATTAATTACTGTGGTTTTTTGTTGTTGTTGTTGTTGTTGTTGTTGTACCAGTAGGGAGCCCTCTAAGTTGGTTCATATGTCCCTATGATATGCCGTCATCTTTTTTGTTGTTGTTGAGACTTTTCTTATTTTGTGACATAATATGTTACAGGTTCATCTTCCACCTACTTTGCCCAGTCCCTGCTTCTTGGCTTATTTAGCAAGCTGGGATATATATCTATACTATCTACAACTATACCTACACCTATATCTATACACACAAATACTCATAAAGACACATACACATATATAATTTAGGAATCATGAATTCACATCAAACTTTCAATTCAAATCTATCATACAAGGTCCTTTTTCAACTCCCTTAATCCATATTTGTATGTACCCTCTTCCAAGTGAAAACCCTAGTTTACAACATTGACTTTTTTGCTCAGTGTAATATATCTAAAATAGTTTCATTATTCCTTCACCCATACCATTATAACAAACCAACCTCCTAAAAAGAATTCAGAAATTGTTTGTAATTCTTGCACTCACTATCCCCTCCAACTCCTTCCTATCCAAGACTGATGTAGTCAAATACTGTGGGGTAGTCTGGATTATTCTTTCCCCCCCTTCAACATGGCTAAACGTATTCACTTAGAATACAGTGGTACATTTGTTTCTATTCACTTTCAGTTTTAGGGTTTTTGTTTAAGCCTTTCCATTCTTTTCTATTTATTTTTATTTTTGAATATATGGAACATTGACATGCTTCTGAAAGACAAATATATATCTTAAAAAGTATACTCAAGGGGCGCCTGGGTGGCTCAGTCGTTAAGCATCTGCTTTGGGCTCAGGTCATGATCCCAGAGTCCTGGGATCGAGCCCCGCATCAGGCTCCCTGCTCAGCGGGAAGCCTGCTTCTCCCTCTCCCACTCCCCCTGCTTGTGTTTCCTCTCTCGCTGTGTCTCTCTCTGCCGAATAAATAAATAAAATCTTTTTTAAAAAAGTATACTCAAAGGCTTTTGAGGAAAAGAGGGCAGAGGAGTAGGGGACCCTATTCCAACTGGTCCCTGGGATTGAGCTGGATATCTACCAGACCACTCTGAACACCCATGAAATCAGCCTGAGATGTATGAAGATCTGGATCTCTACAAACAGAATATCGCAGGTGGTTGGTTTTGAAGTACAAAGCAGGGGGCCATGATTCTGCGGGCAGATAGCAGAGGACAAACGGCAGCAGGGGGGAGCCTGGCCATGGGGATCCTACACCACTGGTGAGCGATAGCCTCCCCCACTGGGAATGGGGCACAGACTCGCAGATCAGTTGTGGCAGGGAAAGGACTTTAGGGCAGACCCCCCATGGAAACCAGAGCAGCGGGGCCGCATGTGCAAACTGGGGGTGGCTGGCGGTTTTAGAAGCACAAAGGGCAGAGACGAGCCCCGACCCGGAGGCGAGGACTGGGAGCGCTGCTGAGGAGTGCACAACCCAGGACACTGCAGTTTATAGCAGCACAGACAGAAATGGAGAGAGTGTGGCCTAGAGAGCTCACTGAAGAACAGACTGCGATCTCTCTGCTCTGAGGCAGAGAGTTGGAAATGGTCTCTTCTGCTCTGACTCTCTAAAGAGATGCAGAAAGATGCCAGGGAAAGCCACCAGAAAACAAAAGCCCCAAAAGCTGGTTTCCACTGAGCCCATCCCCACCACAGGGGGCAGAGCAAATCTGCCCAAACAGGGATGCCTGAATGACAGTGTGGCAGGCCCCCCTCCAGAAGACAGGCTGGGAAAACAAGAGGCCAGCAACCCTAAGGTACCTAGAAAACAGGTGCATCTTGCTTGGATTATGGTCAATAATTTGGACTCTGTACATTCCCTCAACTACCCATCAATAGAATGACTAGGAAGAAGAACCCCCAAAATAGGAAAGACTCAGAGGTTATGACTTATGCCACAGATTTACAAATAGATTCAGATATAACCAAGATGTCGGAGATGGAATTCGGGCTAGCAATTGTGAAGACAATAGCTAGAATGGAGAAATCAATTAATGGCAACATAGAGTCTTTAAGGGCAGAAATGAAAGCTGAATTGGCAGAACTTAAAAATGCCATCAGTGAGATCCAATCTAATCTAGATAATCTAACAGCTAGGGTAAGTGAGGCAGAAGAACGAATTAGTAACCTGGACGACCGTTTAAAAGATAAAAAGGGAAAAGAGGAGGCCAGGGAAAAACAACTCCGAATCCATGAAAATAGAATCAGAGAAATAAGTGACACCATGAAGCGTTCCAATGTCAGAATTATTGGGATCCCAGAAGGGGTGGAGAGAGAGAGAGGACTAGAAGATATATTTGAGCAAATCATAGCTGAGAACTTCCCTCATCTGGGCAATGAAACAAACATTCGTGTCCTAGAGGCAGAGAGGACCCCTCCCAAGATCAAGGAAAACAGGCCAACACCCCGGCATGTAATAGTAAAACTCGCAAATCTTAGAAGCAAGGAAACCATCTTAAGGGCAGTTAGGGGGAAGAGATTCCTTACGTACAGAGGGAGAAACATCAGAATAACGTCAGCCCTATCCACAGAGACCTGGCAAGCCAGAAAGGCCTGGCAAGACATGTTCAGGGTACTAAACGAGAAGAACATGCAGCCAAGAATACTTTATCTGGTAAGGCTGTCATTTACAATGGATGGAGAGATGCAGAGCTTCCAAGACCGGTAGAAAGTGAAAGAATATGTGACCACTAAGCCGGCCCTGCAAGAAATATTAAGGGGGGTTCTATAAAAGGAGAAAGACCCCAAGAATGATATACAACAGAAATTTACAGGGACAATCTATAAAAACAAGGTCATCACAGGCAACATGATGACAATAAATTCATATCTTTCAATAATCGTTCTCAGTGTGAATGGCCTAAATGCTCCCATAAAACGGCACAGGGTTGCAGACTGGATAAAAAGACAGGACCCATCCATATGCTGTCTACAAGAGACTCATTTTGAACCTAAAGATACATCCAGACTGAAAGTGAAGGGATGGAGATCCATCTTCCATGCCAGCGGACCTCAAAAGAAAGCTGGGGTAGCAATTCTTATATCAAACAAATTAGATTTTAAACTAAAGACCCTAGTTAGAGACACAGAAGGACACTATATCATTCTTAAAGGGTCTATCCAACAAGATCTAACAATTGTAAATATCTATGCCCCCAACATGGGAGCAGCCATGTACATAAGCCAACTGTTAACTGAAATAAAGAGTCATATTGATAACAATACATTAATTGTAGGAGACCTCAATACTTCACTTGCAGCAACAGACATATCATCTAAGCAGAAAATCAACAAGGAAACAAGAGCTTTGAAAGACACACTGGACCAGATGGACCTCATAGCTATATACAGAACATTCCACCCTAAAACAACAGAATACTCATTCTTCTCGAGTGCACATGGAACTTTCTCCAGAATAGACCACATACTGGATCACAAATCAGGTCTCAACCGATACCAAAAGATTGAGATAATTCACTGCATATTCTCAGACCATAATGCTTTAAAACTGGAACTCAATCACAAGAAAAAATTTGTCAGAAATTCAAACACTTGGAAGCTAAAGACCACTCTGCTCAAGAATGTTTGAGTCAACCAGGAAATCAAAGAACAACTTAAACAATTCATGGAAACTAATGAGAACGAAAACACATTGGTCTAAAACCTATGGGATACTGCAAAGGCAGTCCTAAGGGGGAAATACATAGCCATCCAAGCCTCACTCAAAAAAATAGAAAAATCCCGAATTCACCAACTAACCCTACATCTTAAAGGGCTAGAGAAAAAGCAACAAATGATGCCTCAGCCACGCATTAGAAGAGAAATAAGATTAGAGCAGAGATCAATGAATTAGAAACCAGAAACACAGGAGATCAGATCAATGAAACTAGAAGCTGGTTCTTTGAAAGAATTAATAAGATCGATAAATCACTGACTAGACTTATCCAAGACAAAAGAGAAAGAACCCAAATTAATAAAATTATGAATGAAAGGGGAGAGATCACAACTAACCCAAAGGAAATAGAAACAATTATTAGAAATTATTATCAACAACTATATGCCAATAAACTGAGCAATCTGAATGAAATGGATGCCTTCCTGGAAACCTATAAGCTGCCAAGACTGAAACAGGAAGAAACTGACAACCTGAATAGGCCAATAACCAGTAACGAGATTGAAGCAGTGATGAAAAACCTCCCAAAAAACGAGAGTCCAGGGCCTGATGGATTCCCTGAGGAATTCTACCAAACATTCAAAGAAGAAATAATACCTATTCTCCTGAAGCTATTTGAAAAAATAGATACCAAAGTAAAGCTTCCAGACTCATTCTGTGAGGCCAGCACTACCTTAATCCCCAAACCATGCAAAGACCCCATCAAAGAGGAGAGTTTCAGACCGATATCCTTGATGAATATGGATTCCAAAATCCTCAACAAAATCCTAGCTAATAAGATCCAACAATACGTCAAAAGGATCATCCACCACGACCAAGTGGGATTTATCCCCGGGATGCAAGGGTGGTTCAACATTCGCAAATCAATCAATGTAATAGAACATGTTAATAAGAGGAGAGAGAAGAACCATATGGTCCTCTCAATTGATACAGAAAAAGCATTTGACAAGATACAGCATCCTTTCCTGATTAAAATTCTTTCAGAGTATAGGGATACAGGGAACATTCCTCAAGTTCATAAAATCCATCTATGAAAAACACACAGTGAATATCATCCTCAATGGGGAAAAGCTGAGAGCCTTTTCCTTAAGATCAGCAACACGTCAAGGATGCCCACTCTCGCCACTATTGTTCAACAAAGTACTAGAAGTCCTAGCAACAGCAATCAGACAACAAAAAGAAATAAAAGGTATTCAAATTGGCAAAGAAGAAGTCAAACTCTCTCTTTTCACAGATGACATGATACTTTATGTGGAAAACCCAAAAGACTCCACCCCCAAATTACTAGAACTCATACAGCAATTCAGTCATGTGGCAGGATACAAAATCAATGCACAGAAATCAGTTGTTTTCTTATACATTAACAATGCATATGTAGAAGGAGAAATTAGAGAATCAATTCCATTTACAATAGCACCAAAAACCTTAAATACCTCGGAATAAACCTAACCAAAGAAGTAAAGGATCTATACTCTAGGAACTACAGAACACCCATGAAAGAAATTGAATAAGACACAAAAATATGGAAAAACATTCCATGCTCATGGATTGGAAGAATAAATATTGTTAAAATGTCTATGCTACCCAGAGCAATCTATACCTTCAATGCCATCCCGATCAAAATTCCAATGACATTTTTCAAAGTGCTGGAACAAACAATCCTAAAATTTGTATGGAATCAGAAAAGATCCCAAATCGCCAAGGAAATGAAAAAGAAAAACAAAGCTGGGGGCATCAAGTTGCCCGATTTCAAGCTATATTACAAAGCAGTGATCACCAAGACAGCATGGTACTGGCACATAAACAGAGATATAGACCAATGGAACAGAATAGAGAGCCCAGATATGGACCCTCAACTCTATGGTCAAATAATCTTCAACAAAGCAGGAAAAAACATGCAATGGAAAAAAGACAGTCTCTTCAATAAATGGTGCTGGGAAAATTGGACAGCTATATACAGAAGAATGAAACTTGACCATTCTCTAACACCATACACAAAGATAAACAAAATGGATGAAAGACCTCAATGTGAGAGAGGAATCCATCAAAATCCTAGAGGAGAACATAGGCAGTGACCTCTTTGACATCGGCCACAGCAACTTCTTTCAAGATACATCTCCAAAAGCTAGTGAAACAAAAGCGAAATAAAACAAAAGCTAGTGAAACAAAAGCAAAATTTTTGGGACTTCATCAAGATAAGAAGCTTCTGCACAGCAAAGGAAATAGTCAACAAAACAGAGGCAACCCACAGAATGGGAGAAGATATTTGCAAATGACACTACAGATAAAGGGCTGGTATCCAAGATCTATAAAGAACTTTTCAAACTCAAAACCCAAAAAACAAATAATCAAGTAAAAAAATGGGCAGAAGACATGAAGAGACAGTTCTCTGAAGAAGACATACAAATGTCTAACAGACACATGAAAAAATGGTCATCATCATTAGCCATCAGGGAAATTCGAATCAAAACCACATTGAGATACCACCTTATACCAGTTAGAATGGCAAAAATTGACAGGGCAAGAAACAACAAATGTTGGAGAGGTTGTGGAGAAAGGGGAACCTTCTTACCTTGTTGGTGGGAATGCAAGTTGGTACAGCCACCTTGGAAAACACTGTGGAGGTTCCTCAAAAAATTAAAAATAGAGCTACCCTATGACCCAGCAATTACACTCCTGGGTATTTACCCCAAAGACACAGATGTAGTGAAAAGAAGGGCCATATGCACCCCAATGTTCATAGCAGCAATGTGCGCAATAGCCAAACTGTGGAAGGAGCCGAGATGCCCTTCAACAGATGAATGGATAAAGAAGATGTGGTCCATATATACAATGGAATATTACTCAGCCATCAGAAAGGATGAATACCCAACTTTTGCACTGGCATGGATGGGACTGGAGGAGATTATGCTAAGTGAAATAAGTCAAGCAGAGAGAGTCAATTATCATATGGTTTCACTTATTTGTGGAACATGAGGAATAGCACAGAGGATATTAGGAGAAGGAAGGGAAAAATGAAGGAGGGGGGAGTCGGAGGGAGAGATGAACCATGAGAGGCTATGGACTCTGAGAAACAAACAGGGTTTTAGAGGGTAAGGGGGAAGGGGGATTGGTTAGCCCGGTGATGGGTATTAAAGGAGGGCACGTACTACATGGAGCACTGGGTGTTATACGAAAACAATGGATCGTGGATCACCACATCAAAAACTAATGATGTATTGTATGGTGACTAACATAACTTAATAAAATAAAAAATTTTTTTAAAAAGTATACTCAAAGACATGCTACTCCCTTCATTTCCTTTCCACCCCATGGATGCTGCACCACTGGAGGAAAATAGTCCAAATTTGAAACATTTGCTTATTTTCATGGTATAGAAATTATTAGTCACACTACCATGTGGCTAATCTCATGCTACCATTATAACATCAACCAACATGCAAAACTGGAAAAATTAACAGTCGGTTCCTGCAAGCCAATAAAAATGAACTAACTGCAGCATACCAGCACTTCCATTCCATCTCTTTACATCCCTTGTAGGTAATCAACTTCATTGTTTTCTGGTTTATCCTTTATGTGTTTATATAAAAATAAGTAGTTGTGTGAATGTTTTGTGTTTTTCTTTTCCATGTTGTTGTTTGAAGTTTAATAAACATACAGTGTTATATTAGTTTCAGGTGTACAATATAAGGGTTGTATAATTCTATATATTACTCAGTGCTCATCACAATAAGTATATTCTTAATCTCCTTTATTTCATCCATCCTCCCACCCACCTCCCCTCTAGCAACCACAAGCTTATTCTCCATATTTAAGAGTCTGGGGGCGGGGGAGGTTGTTGTTTGTCTCTTTTTTTTCCTTGTTAGTTCATTTGTTTTGTTTCTTAAATTCCACATATGAATGAAATCATATGGTGTTTATCTTTCTCTGTCTGACTTATTTCTCTTAGCATTACACCCTCTATGTCCATTCATGTCATTGCAAATGGCAAGATCTCATTATTTTTTATGGTTGAGTAATAGTCCAGTGTGGTGTGTGTGTGTCTGTATGTTTATGTGTGTCTGTGTGTGCCTGTGTGTGCATATACACACACATACCACCTCTTTATCCATTCATCTATTGATGGACACTTGGGTTGCCTCCATATCTTGGCTATTGCAAATAATGCTGCAATAAAAATTCCCAAATAGACATTTTTCCAAAGACAAATGCCAAACAGACACAAGAAAAGATGTTCAACATCACTAATCATCAGGGAAATGCAAATCAAAAATCACAAACTTACACCAACCAGAATGGCTAGAATCAAAAGACAAGAAATAATGTGTTTGTGAGGATGTGGAGAAAAAAGGAATCCTTGTGCACTGTTGGTGGGAATGTAAATTGGTGCAGCTACTGTGGAAAACAGTGTGGAGGTTCCTCAAAAAATTAAAAATAAAATTAGCCATATGGTCCAGCAATTCCACTACTGGGTATTTACCCAGGGAAAACAAAGACACTAACTTGAAAAGATATATGCACCCTTCAGTTTATTGCAGCATTATATGTATGTTTCTCACTTTCCTTTCTTTCTTATACAAAAGGAATGCTGATTTCTGGGCCCTATGCTGGATGAATTGAATCAGTCTCTGGAAAAAAGAAGGCACCTGAGTGGTAAAATTCCCCAGGTGTTTCTAATACACAGCAAGATTGAGTACCATTGCTGTAAAAGAAGTCTTATGTTTTAAAAACTAATGAGGGGGACATCGGAGGGGGAGACGAACCATGAGAGACTATGGGCTCTGAGAAACAAACTGAGGGTTCTAGAGGAGAGGGGGTTGGGGGGACGGGTTAGCCTGGTGATGGGTATTAAGGAGGGCACGTTCTGCATGGAGCACTGGGTGTTATACGCAAACAATGAATCATGGAACATTACATCAAAAACTAATGATGTAATGTATGGTGATTAACATAACATAGTAAAAAAAGAAAAGCAAAAAATAAAATAAAATAAAAAATAATAGTTGAAGACCTAAGGAAATTCAATGCATTTAGATAAAATACCAAGTAACTCCTTAAATCAATAATTAAAATAAGTATCCCAGAAAAATGACTGTTTCTATAAACCAAAAATTATGTGTTCTAAATCTACCTTGTTAATTGCATTATTGCTTTCTCTATCAGTCATTAAATATATACATTCATATTCAACCAACCACTAACACTACCCCTAGCAGGCGGTCCTGTTGGTTTTAATTCTTCCGTATCTTTCACCCCAGACCCATTATTGTTTTCTTCATCATCCCCTTAAACAAAATTGATATCATATTCTTTTCCATTTCTGAAAATATATTTAAAGTTTTGTAATTGGTGCCAAGTGATATCAAATAAGGACTACGTGTTAGAGGAATAGAAACAGCATAAGAAGTGAGGGTTCTAGTTATAAAAAATGGTATTTTTAAAAAATCAAGGACACACACACAACATCCTGTTCTCACACATCTGTTTTGTGTAGTACCTTCAGTACTATCAAGTCGCTCAAGGCAGACACCTGGTATTCATTCCTAATTCTTCCCAGTCCCTCAGCACAACATCTAACCAGTTAAAAAGTCATTTCAGTTATGTCTCCAAAAATATACCTGCAATCCATCTCCTTGTCTCCAAGGAGGTGCCTCTTAAGTACAATGAAACCAAAGTAGTAACTTGTAGTCATCTGAAAGTTAATAACCTTCCTGAGTTAAGATAAATTAATCAGAGCTGTATGTACTATAGTTGGATAAATACTGCAACTACTTTGATCTAGAGGCTGCCACATTATAAAAGTTGGCTGGTATTAAACTGCCATGGAAATATCTTAGATACCTTCAAGTTGCCTTGGTGTATACCCTGGAGAATGTGATACAATTACTGTGAAATAGACTCTTGCATCACAAATAAAGACCCTAGTTGCAGTTGTAGATATGATCTATCCCCACCCTCCACAGAGAGCCTTCAGAACCTTCTCTGAAAAATATGCATGTCCTTAAAGATTACATGTTAATACTCTACATATTCACTGGCAGAGTATATTTTAAAACTCAGACTAAATCTGTTATAAGGTAAACTGAACGTTCACATATACAAATTTAAAATGTTTAATAGATGGTTTCAATTCAAATATTCACCTTTGCTTGTTAATATTATAATCTTATTTCATTTTAGCCATATTTTTTGGCAATATGATTTGCCCCATCCATGTCTGTTTCCAATTTGCTTACATATCACTTTTCTTTTTATGATCTCCCTAAACACCATCAGATTTGTTGCTGGCTTCACATTGTATCTATTATGCTTTATGTATGAAAATGACTGTAGAACAGTACCTGGGATTGAGAAAGAAAAGCAGGTGATGCATCATTTACACTTGGTATCATACTTTCAGCCTTCTGAAATTGACTTTTAATGTCATATTTTCCAGGCCCTGGTACTCCCTAAATTACAGAAAGGAAAAATACATGTTCTCATTAAGAAAGCATCTATAGTACCTAAGGGAACAGTTGGCTAAATATATGAACCAAAGCTACAGGATTTTTAAGCAAATTCCTATATGGTATTACCAAAGCACTTCAGTAAAAGGCAAGCCAGAACAAACTTCGTAAGAGAAACAACAAAAAAATTTTCCTTAGCAAAGCTTCCTAGGAACCTGAAAACACACTACTTGAAACTTTGCTGCCCTCTATTGATAGAGCACAGAAAAAATTTTCTACTTCACATAATTAAACATTACAAGGAATAAAGGTGGCTTCTATATTTCTTCTATTTAAATGTATACAACAAAATCTTCTCTAAGAAAATATTTCACTGTCTTTTCAAATTTCTGTTAGTCAATAGGCTACTTTGTTTCCAACAAATAAGCTTCAGGATATATTTTATTTCAAATAAAATGTTAAAAAATGTAAGACATTAAGTTTTAACCAGATACTTTACAATAGATAAAAATTAATTCAGTAAATACTGGGATTGACTTTTATTATCTTAGTTAAACATACTTAACTTTATATTTATAAATACATATCAAGAATTTAAACACATGTATTATATATATTTATCAAATATATACAAGTGCTATTTAAAAATATACCAAGAAGTGCTAAATATTAATCATCAAATACTTTAATTACCTTGATAGAGTATCTTTCATAGCATAAAAAAGTTTCAAATCTTCTGTTTCATCTATACCTCCTCTACTTTTCTATAGTTAAAAGAATTATTCCTTAATTTATGAATTACATACTTGGGTGTATAATAAAATTCCCTCAGCAAATTCTGTCATCTCTATCATTATTATATGTCCAAAACCAAGCTTTTCTCTCCACCTTCACACACACCACTCTGATCCAAGCCTCCATCTTTCACCAGGATTACTGTGAAATCTTCCTGACTGCCCCTCTGCTTCCACCCTTGTCCTCCTTCAGTCTATTTTCAACATAGCAGCTAGTGATGGATCCAGCTAGACTGCACCACTTGCCTTCTCAAATCCATCCAATGCCTTGCAATCTCACTCTAAACAAAAATCAAAGTCCTTAATATGGTGTGAATTTCACCCCCAGACACACTATCACCAGTCTAACCTAATCTCCTATTACTCTCACATTTCCATTCACTCCATTTATCACAAAGATCAGGCATATATCAACCTGAGGACCTTTGCACTCCATCTGGGATGTTCTCCTAAATAGCTCCACGGCTCACTCCTTCATTTCAGTAATGTCACTATTCAATGTTACCTTATTAATTAGTCACTTCCAGGCCACCCAATCTAAAATTTAACTGCCTCCTCCAAATAATTCCCACCCCTTTCCTACCTATTTTTTAACCTTATCATTTTTTACTACCCAAAATATAATTTTCTGCTATGTTGTAAGCTCCAACAGGGCAGTTATTGTTTTATTTGCTACTGTATCTTTAGAGTACAGAGGAGTATGTGGAGCATAGTAGGTGCTCAGTAAATATTTGCCAAAAAAAATGGATGAATGCATGAATGCACGAATGCATGCATTGAATCCCACATTTTCACTGACCATCTAATGGATTTGGGGATATGTTCCTCTGGGAAATAATGTGGCTTCAAATAAGAACATTAGCCACTTCTAATAATAGTAAAATATCTTAAAGCCCACATATTTAATTTATATTTAACAACAATAATAATAATACTTGGGAAATTTTTATTTAGGAGAAATTCTTATATGTAAGTACCTTTTCGTATTAATAGGTTTGATTCTAAAATTTTATGCAAAGGTCCATGTTATCTTGTCTCAAATGAACAAATCTATGCCATTATTTGGTGATTGGTAGAATAGATGCACTTTTGGCTGTGGCATGTAAGACTTTTTAAATCTATGAACTTAAAATAAGTTAGGTTTAGAATTAAAGAAACTTCTACAGAATTCTGTGTTTATAAAAACCTATGAGCTACAAATCAAATATAGAAATATAAAGAGCATAGCTTCAAATACACAATATTAATCTATTTTCTTGAACTTTACAGATATGCTATATCCATCTTCTCCGTATAGGCAGGCTTGGTAAAAAATACTCAGCTACTGACAAACTGAGATAACCTTCCTACTGTTATGAACAGTTATGGCCACAGTAAGTGGCCATTACTATGGATCACAGGGAAAAGACTGAATAATTAGATAAGTGAATCTAGTCTTGGGAACTATTTTGCATTAAAGCAGAAATGAAATCTTGACCTCTTTAATGAGTACTTCTTTTTCCTTTTTTACTGTTTTTTCAAAAAGTTCCTAATGTTACTGAACTTTTTTTTTCCACTAAAGTAAGATATAACAGTACCATTGGGCTTCTAAAAAGTTAAGCTTAGGATATAGTAAGCCAATTAAAATTTTTTTAAAAATAGAAGACAATCACCACTCAAGACAAGTCTCCATTTATGACAATGCAAAGGTGGAAAGGCTTTGAGAAGACCAAACCCTAGGCACAGGCTGAAAATGCTATGTTTATCCTGCTTTTTCAAATTGTTATCAACAGACCACCTGCATTAATATCAACCTATTAAATACATAGCCCCCCTCCCCCAGAGTGTCTCATTTGAGATCTAGTGGATCAGAATCTTGTTGGGTAGAGGAATCTACACTTTTAACAGGCCTCACAGATGATTCTCATGCATAATAAAGAACCACAGCTTAGTCCAAAAGAGGTCACTATTACAGCATCTTCTGCTAAACACATACATTCCCAAGGAAGAAGGCCTAGATCTTAGGAGTATTCTGCTTTGGGAACAAAGGTTAAAGATTACTGAAGCAGGTTGTTTATGGCATCTTTTCATGTGTAACCTAATAAAATGGGCCTCTTGCTTCAAATAAAAACCGGGGTATAATTATCCATTTGATGATCGGATGGCATACAAGTGTTAGGAGGACTAGGGGAAACCACACGATTTTACCTTCACTCCTCTACCTTGGAGTCACCATCAATGATGATTATTTTTTTCATTAAAAATACTAAAAGTTGGGCGCCTGGGTGTCTCAGTCATTAAGCGTCTGCCTTCGGCTCAGGTCATGATCCCAGGGTCCTGGGATCGAGTCCCACATCGGGCTCCCTGCTCAGCGGGAAGCCTGCTTCTCCCTCTCCCACTCCCCCTGCTTGTGTTCCTGCTCTCACTGTCTCTCTCTGTCAAATAAATAAATAAAATCTTAAAAAAAAAATACTAAAAGTTTACCATGTGCAAAGCACTGGTATATAGGAATAAATAAGGCATGGGGGTCTGCTTTTGAGAAGTTGACACTAGATTAGTGGTTCTAAACCCAAACTGTACATGACAATCATCTGAGGAACTTATAAAAATAACAATGACTCATTCCACCTTATCCAAATTAAAGCCAATGGCAATGAGACCCAGGTGCTTCTTTTCTTTTAATTTAAAGCTTTTTGGTTGATTCTAATGTGCAGTCAGGATAGAGACCTAAATTGGTTTAAAACTCACATTGCTAGGCCTCATCCAAGTGCAATCAGTTTCCAAAAGTTCTGTAACTACCATGGTTTCCTAGAGTTTGAGAGTCCCCTTCATGTAAATAAGGACTACAGTGAGACCAGGTTACCAGGTATATCTTTCAGCTCACATTCTATAATTTTAACTTCTGCAAGCATATTTTTAATTTTCTAATTCTCTAAATCTTTATTCACACTTGCATTACCCTCCATCTTTCCAAGGATATTAATTATAATTTTATTTATAATTCTGTTCTCTTTATTGTCTTTTTTCTTGGAGTTTTATTGATTAGGGGTTTTTTGTTTGTCTTTCTCTGTGTTTCGCATTGGAAGATTTCCTCAAATATCTGGTGATCTCTTTCTCCCCATTCAGATTTAAGAGTGAGCCACTAAAAGAGTTGGTTGAAAAATCCATATATGGATAGATTTGACTTGAAACCTATTGGACTTCATTATGCTGTGGTGGAATCATAAATCAGTCTTTGCATTAGTAGGCCCCAAAATGTCAGTCTTTTTCTCAAGTCTGGCTGACAAATTAGGTGAGTAGGGAAAGGTACCTGGAACTCTCTTCCATTCTATGTATAAACTTTCATTTACACCCTCCATTTTCTTCTTGACTTATTTTTAATTAGGAAAAATTAAAAACATGCAAAAAAAACATAGAGAATAGTGTAAGAAATTTCCCTATACCCACCACCCAGGGTTAATAATTCTCAACTCATGTCCAAATTTGTTTCCGAATCCTCCCAACTTCCCCAATTCTCACTCCAATGATGTAGAGGCAAATCCAAAATATCATAATTTTATCAATACAAACTTCATTCAGCATGTATTTCCAAAAAATAAGGGACTCTTTAACATAAACACAAAACCATTTTTCTATCTTAAAAAAAAAGCAACAATGATTTGATTCCTTATTTATTCTGTTCCAATTTTTGTGACTGTCCCATAAATTTATGTGATAAATATTTATACTTTTCATCTATATGTTTATCTGAATCAGAACCCAATTAAAGCCCATACTTAGCAGGGGTCAATGTTTTTAAGTCTCTTATAATCTATAGTTTTCTTCTCTATCACTTTATTTTTTCTTTCATTTTATTTGATGAAAAAGCTAAGTTTTTGTCCAATTTTTGAGCATTTCCCACAGTTTGTATTTTTTTGACTGAATATCTATGTCTCCTGTCCCTCATACTTCTGTAAACCAGCAGTTTGATATAAGGGCTTGGTCAGATTCTAATTCAATTTTTTTTCAAGATTACTTCATAGGTGGCACTGTATACTTCCACCAGGAGGCATATATAATAGCTGATTCTTTCCATTCTGCAACATCAGCAGCCATTAATGATTACTGACTGGATGCAGTAATTTAGTAGGGGCTCCAAAATGATAATATAATTCCACAATTCTTTCTTATTTGTTGCCTGAAATACTTCTGTAACTGAAATGCTTCTGTAAAGAGAGCCTTCTCTCAACAATTGTTTAGTTACCCTAAGGTATAGTTCACATAGGAAAAGCAAGATAAATACTTGGGGTTTTTTCCCTTTTATTTACCAGTTTCAAAATACCAAGCAGATTCTTGCATCTTCCAATACCAATCAATGAGTTTTTAAAATTCTAATTTTAAACTCATGGATTAAATATATTTGTGTTGCTCTTTGATACTGAAATTATCCCATCTTCGGCTGGTGGGAACTTATTTAAATGAGCCCCAATGTCCTTTTGACATGACCCCCAGTAGCCTTTCATAGCTCCCTTACTTTCTGGTATGACAAGATGCTTCAGGTTCTTCAGATATAATTCCTGCTCCAGAGCTGGAATTAGGCATCTCTCCAAGGAGCTCTAATTCTTTTTATCTGGAGTCTAGGAATACCCTCCATTTTTGTTACATCATTTCATCCCTTTCCTCTCTTCTCTCAGTGTCCCTAAGTCCAGAGACTATCTCATTGGATTTCTCCACCAACAGACCTCACATCTTCTCCTGGAGTGGGGATGAGGAAGTCACCTAGCTATAAGAGATTGTGCTTCCTATCCAGATTATCACCAGTCCTGCTGTTTTCAGTCCCACCTGCCACCTCCAAAGTAATTGATATTCCTGGGCTTTTTGAAGGTACTGTAAGGTGAACTAGCTTTCTTGTTGGCATTCCTCTCTGAAGATATTTACTTAACAGCTTTCTCTATTCTACTATTTCACATTTATCCATCAGCTTTCCATATTTGAAAACCGAAGACATCTTTTATCCATTATCATCTCCTCTCCCATTCTTTTTCTGTTTGTAGTATTGTACCTTCCTTATTCTTTTACTTATTAATTTTAGTGGGGCTTTGGGAGTGTTATGGGCCAAACTGTATCTCTCCAAAATTCATATTTTGAAGTCTTAACCCCCAGTACTTCAGAATATAATTGTATTTGGAGATAAAGTCTTTAAAGATATAATTAAGTTAAAATAAGGTTTTTAGGGTGGGCCCTAATTCTGTATGACTGGTGTCTTCATAAGAAAAGGAATTTTGAACATAGACATGAGTGTGCACAGAGGAAAGGCCATGTGAAGACACAAAAAGAAGATAGCCATTTACAAGCCAAGGACAGAGGTCTCAGAAGAAATCACTGCCAACACCTTGATCTCAGACTTCTAGCCTCCAGAACTGTGAGAAAATAAATTTCTTCTGTTTACGTCTCCCAGTCTGTGGTACTCAGTTATAACATTCCTAGCAAACTAATGGAGGGAGGAACCTAAGATATAAGCACAGATTCAATCTACCTTGTTCAAACAGAAGTCTGTCTATCCCATTCTACAAAACTAAAAAATATATTTTATGAAGATAGAAATGTAGCAGAAAATATAACAATGGTACCCACCAAGTCTAAGAGTTGTGCTGATGGTAATTTTGAGAAGGAAAAAGTCAACTTTACACTTCTGACAAATAATAGTTCAATAATACTAACTGAATAGATGGGACTATAAAGATAGACTGATGAATACCACCCATAACTCTTGATATTTCTGCATCTCTCTTTGAAATACTGAAGATAGTTTGCAAGATCTCTCATATTTGCACAGAACATAATAGTATGCATATAGTACCTGAAACTATGCCATGGACTTAAACTGATTATTCTAATATAGAACTCAAAAAATACTAAAAATGACAAAATTATAATGGTTACCAAACAAGGTTTGGTATAATCCACAGAGAAGTCTAATGTTAAGATTTTAACATTTTCATTTGTTTCTATACTTTAGTTTCACATCTAATTTAATTGTTGCCTGTTCTGCCAGTATAATTTTGGAAGTGGCCTCGTTCTAAAGTTTATCCACATATATCCATGCTATAATGCTAGGACATTGCACAAAGGGTATATGGGGGGATGGGGAGGTACTGAAGATCTTTTTACTAGCATACATCTAGGTATCACAGAAAGGTTTTATTGTAGTTTAGAGGCATTTCTTAGTCTATAAAACTCTGACTTCCGCAATCAACACTTTCTTAGGTAGCGCTTTTTGTTCTCCTATCTTTGATCCTTCTTCCAAACAAAATGAAGAAACATTAATTCCCTATATTTACTGAGCACCACTGTGTGGCAGGCACCATACTTGCTATATTCTTAGGTTATCTTTAATCCTTAAAAATCCTGCAAGATGGACAACATTACTGAAGTTTGCCCCATAGGGAAAATAAGATCCACAGAGATTTAATAACTTAGCTTTAAACACAACTAGTAGGGGCAAAAACTAAGTTACGAGTAACTACAAAGGCCCTCTTTTTTTTTTCCCCTGAGGAGTATTACAAAAGATCAATATTGCAGACATTGTAACAAAAATGATAGAAAAAATATGTATTAACCTATTATAGGAACATGCCCTACTTTATATATTCTAGAATGCAACCAGATTAGTGACTCCAGCTAATATCATATGGATTAGAAAAACTAGGCAACTGAGCCCAGTAAAACCAGAGAATCATTGTACTTGTGAAGGTTAATTCCAATAGGCCTGGAATTAGTATGTTGTTTTACTAAAGTATCTATAAGGCACTGATCCCTGGTCAAGGTATGAAACTGACTAATAGTCTTGCTTTGCAATTATGGCTCCCATGAGTTTCAGAGTGGTTTGTATCAGCTTGTTAGCTTTGTTCATTGATAACAAGGACATTGATGATTTGCACCTGGCCTCGGTGAGACTCCTGGAGGGCTTTACTGTTGGTACGGGTTATGCAGCAAACTATCGTATGTGGCCAGCAGAGTACAAGAAACCGTGGACAGACTCCATTTGTGCTCCCAGATTCTGAGCTGTTCATGCATGTGTCTATTATCAAGACATAATGCATAATGCATGCCATGGTGTGGCCTTAGAGAAGGAAGACAATTAGAGCTCACTCTGATCTCTCTGGAACCCTTGTAGCCTTTAAATACAAAGAATATTCTTACTTTAAAGTTGTTGCTATTTATGGGTTTTTTTTTTCCTGCAATAAACTTACATTTAAGGATTGTCCTTTTGGGCCCTGAGTCTCCTTTGGCAATCCAGCCCTATGTGCCACTATTAGTGCAATCATGAAAAATAACAAATTGTTCTTTTGTTGTTATATTGTTGTTGTTTTAGACATTACATTTTAGGGTGACTGGTTATGCAGCAAAAGATGAGAGAAACAACAACTGATATTTACTAAGCACCTACTATTTGTCAGGCATTACTTCAGTTCAAAACAAGAAAACTGGGCCACAAAGAAATTATTTCCAAAGCAACAGAGCTTGTAAGCAGATGAGATAGATACTACTGGTTGCTACCACAATCCCAATTTCCACCCTCCCTTTCCACCGCCTTCTGCCAGAGAGGGGTGGCCATGTGACACAGTCCTGGCTAATGAATATAAGCACTTGTCTGATAGAGAAAACAGAAGTTAGAGCAGGACTGAAAGAAAGACAAGTTCAATTTTGAAATGTTAGTTTTGTAGTTGTTATAAAACGTCAAGGTAGAGATGTCATATGGACAGTAATTCATAGAAGACAGGAGCTCAGTGGAGAGTTCAGGGTGTCAATACATACTGCAAGCAATCTGTATATTTGGAAATGATCAGTACAAATAGGTGGTACCTAAAGCCATGAAACTAAATGTGGTTTCTGGGAAAATTATATAAAGAAAGGGCTTAGAGTATTATGCAAGATTTATGTGATTCTTTTAGATTATATTATATATTTTATTATTTTAATTTTATCAGTCTTAATATCATTAATTTTTTAATGGCCCATATGAATTAATGAATCATTCTAATCCTAGACTTTATTCTAACAATTTTTCAATCATTTACCATACTCTTCAACTAGACTGAATATTTTGGCAACGCTGATGATTATTCCATTTTCCAGAGCTGAATTAACATATGTATTCTAATTCCTAAAAACAAGATGATATTCAGCATCCTTTTTCTAATATAACAGGAGAAACAAATTTATGTAATATAAATATAATACAATAAGGAGAAACAAATTTATAAGCAACTTAAAAGGACATAATATAATAAGGACATAATACAAAAAGAGAAACAAATTTATAAGCAACTTAAAAGGAAAGTTTGCAACTTAAAATATTTTCAGCATGCTTATATCAACATAATTTTTGCTATTTGATTATACTTGGCACTATATTCTTAAAAAAAGAAAATTGCCTTTTCATTTAAAATTAAATATATTAAATAAGTATGTCGTGGATTTAGTTAACTTTTTAAGTGACTCATCATAATGACTGATTGGCCAGAGAAATATATAACTTTTACTTGAGAGTGTAGAAAAGAACATGTGTTTCTTATGTTCATTTTCATAACTGCAAGATAAATTTTGGTTCATTTAGAAAGTGTGATTCATTCTTTCTGATCTCAGGAAACAAACACCCTGTGTATGATTTTTTTTAAAGAACTAATTAAATTTAAACAGAACCAAATCAAATTAAGATGTCATGGAAAACTCTAAATGAACAGAACAGATTTGAAAAGTAAGGTTGCTGGAGTGGTGGGGGGTGGGAGGGATGGGGTGGCTGGGTGATAGACATGGGGGAGGGTATGTGCTATGGTGAGTGCTGTGAATTCTATAAGACTGCTGAATCACAGACCTGTACCTCTGAAACAAATAATACATTATATGTTAAAAAAAAAAAAAAGAAGATAGTAGGAAGGGAAAAGTGAAGGGGGTATATCAGAGGGGGAGACGAACCATGAGAGACTATGGACTCTGAGAAACAAACTGAGGGTTCTAGAGGGGAGGGGCGTGGGGGGATGGGTTAGGCTGGTGATGGGTATTAAAGAGGGCATGTACTGAATGGAGCACTGGGTGTTATGAACAAACAATGAATCATGGAACACTACATCAAAAACTAATGATGCAATGTATGGTGATTAAAATAACATAATGAAAAAAAAAGAATATATCTCCTTATATAAATTCCTGCACATAACTTAAAGTCTCATAAAATCAAAGGTTTGATAAATGAGTTGGAGTTTCCCATGCCTTGTTGGCAGTATCAGGATAAAATTATAATGTTCATAATTACAAGTGATTAGTAGAGACTTGATCTTTACATACACTGATAGTTATGAAACTAGGATTGCCTACATCTGAAGTATTATATCTGAAATGCTGTGCAGGAAAGGGCCCAATTACTCACACTTACTTTCACTAGATTACTGTGCTGTGATCAGACTACTGATCACAGGCACTGCCTGACACCATGAAGAGACTTTTGTCTTCACAATTCTCATTGTTATGAGAGAGATGATCTAAATTCCTGTTACATTCCCATGTTAGTGAAAACAATAAACTAGAAGTTTCCATAATCCTCTAAGAAGTGTATGGGGAGATGTTGGTGGCAACCAAAAAATAAAGTGTGAAAGTAGGCTTGGCTGGACAGATTTATAGACCCCCTGAACAGATATGGTTATAGATAGTCATCAAGTAATGAAAGTACCAGGATAAGAACTTTCTCTGACTCTGTGTGGTGGAATGTCAATATGGATTTCATAGGGATGGGAAGGTCAAGAAGATGATGGGGAAATTCCAATTCCCTAAAGTGAGAATAATTGTGATTACCTAAGAGCACTGAAACAAGGCATTTAACACCCAAGGTGAAGGAGATTCTTTGACTATATCTTCAACTGCAGTGTTTATATAGTTTGGCACCCACATACCCCTTAATGGGCAATCAGTGTACACGAAGATCATCAATTTTGGGTAATTTTTTAAAAATATGTTTCTTCTCTTGATAATAAAAAAATTAACCATAATATTTTTAAATTAACAAAATGTTTTATTTCAATGGGAAGGACAATATTGTTCACAGTCTTTTACCAAGGTAACATCATACAACTCAATGGTGGATAGCTTAATTTATAATTTAGGTTACACTTGCAGTTGATTTCTCATGCAAGCTTCTACTAAATTAGAAATTTTAAATTCACAATCATAGATCATTGTAAATGTCACCAAATGTTTAGTGGCTGCCAGATAAGTCTGGATATTCATATTAAACACAAATGGCCCAGAAATTATGGAGAGACGGCTCACTGCAGACTACTTTCAGCACTCTAATAGATGATAAATTCTAACATTTTACAGCCAAAAGCTGGAAGGTTGGATGTTTCAACTTGGAAGACAACTGTAAATGTATTTCTAATGCACTCTTGTTTTCAGTTCTGGAAATTATTTCTTCATGCTCTGTTGCAGCATTTGGATGTGCTTTATATATTAGTTAAATAATATGTCATCAGTTTCTTTCTCCAAAAACTAAAAAAGACATTGAGCTGGGAAAAAGTCCAAATGTCAGACTCAAGCTATTTGTATTGCAGTTTCATTGGCTTTAAAAATCGGGAGAAAATATCCTCAATGTTTAAAAGCACGGTATTTTGTTCCCTTATTCTATCAATTATTGAGACCAGAGTGGTGGAATATCTAGCTTTAATTATGAGTTAATCTATTTCTCCAGTCTATTCTGCAAGTTTTTGCTTCGTGTATTCTGAATCTCTATTTATACATACATACACATTTAGGATTACTGTGTCTCCTTGATTTCCTCTTTCATTTTTATTATGAAATGTCCCTCTTTATTTCTGGTAATATTCCTTGTCCTCAAATCTACTTTGTCTGATATAACCATTTTCTATTGCTGTTTGCATGGTATGTCATTTTCCATTCTTTTACTTTTAACCTATATTTATCTATATATTATAGGTGTGTTTCTTAGAGATAGCATAGTTGTCTCTTGCTTTTAAAACCCATATGACAATCTCTGCATTCTAACTGAAGTGATGAGACAATTTGGATTTAAAATAATTATTGATATGTTGGCATTTTATTGATAGATGCATAGTTTTTCTATATTCTCTGTTTGTACCATCTGTCCTTTGGTATTTTTTTCTCATTTCTTGCCTTCTTTTGGATTAGTTGAATATTTTTTAATGGTTCTGTTTTATCTCCACTGCTATATGGTTCTGTTTTATCTCCACTGCTATACTATTAGCAATTTCCCTTTAATTTCTTTTTAGTGGCTCTTTAACATCACAGTCTAGCTTCAAATAATAGTATGCTATCACATGTATAGTGTAAGAATTTTCCATCAGTATTCTTCAATTTTCTTCATTCCTTACTTTGAGTTATTGTTATCTTACATTTTCTTCTATCTGTCATAAACCCCCAAACATTATTATTAGTTATGCTTTAGACAACCAATTATCTTTTAAAGAGATAAAATTTTTAAAACATCATTCATATTGATTTATGTTTTTATATTTCTGGCACAGTAGGAGTCAATGCCAAAGGAGTTTGGGCACTTGTATTACTTGTATCTTCTGGACTTGCCTGAGTCTGGTCTCTTCTATGCCATTTCCACTTCATTATATGTAATTGTTGTACACTCCAAATGTTATGGGCCAGTTGGTTAGAAAACACCCAGTTCATGATGGAAAGCTTAGACTACAGGGTCATCTGATGTGCCACGATTAGGTATTGAGTTTCTATCAAGGCCCAGTAGCAAGCCAGAGCTGTTTTTCATAAAGAAAATAGTTATCTGCAGAAGAGGATATAGAAGTGTTCCAAAAATCCTAGAGGTGTATATACTCTTATTTTCATATTAGTACTTGCCAGAAGTTTTCTACAGAATTCCAATTTGCAACAGATACTTCAAGTATGATTAAATATTCTGAATCATAAGGCCCAAGTGAAAGAGTAGCTTGAAATGCAGCCTGGACTTGCTGTAGAACCCTCTCTTGCTTTGGTTAAAACTGGCAGACTTATCCATATCTCAGTACATGGGCCAAAGTAACACACTCAAATGTGATATACATTTCCCCCTAAAAACCATAAAGGTGTGCCAAGAGTTCTGCTTCTTTTTCATGGTAGGGATATGTAAGGAATAGCAACTTGCCTTTCACCTTGGAGGGGCTATCTTGACATAATCCAAACCACTAGACCTCCCAGAAACTTCACTGAGAAAGGATGCCCCCGAAATTTTATGGGGTTTATCTCCTACTGTCTGATTTGTATATGTCTTCCTAAGGCATGTCAAGTTCTTGCTAATTCCTGCTCATCAAATCTAATCAAGTTAATTCTATCAATATAGTGGGCCATGTTGTTTTACTCCAATACAGAAACTATATCTGGGACAGCAGCTGCAATCTGCATCACAACCTGATTAAGTTTATAATGATACACAATCATTCCTTAAAATTCATCTGACTTCTCCACAAATCAAATTGGATAGTTAATAGAAATTAAAGAGGGCACATACTGAATGGAGCACTGGATGTTATACGCAAACAATGAATCATGGAACACTACATCAAAAACTAATGATGTAATGTATGGTGATTAACATAACATAATAAAATTAAAAAAGAAAAAAATAGAAATGTAATAGATATCACCACTATTCATTGGGGCCCTAATGTCTGTAATTCCTTAGGAATTCAATATTGCATCAGGCTTAATACCTCAGCAGGGAATAGAATTTTCAAGGGCTTCCACTTTGCTCTTTCTACTGTAATGGCCCACATTCCATATGTCAGAGAGCCACTATGGGGGTATTGCCAGTTTCTAAGTATATCTATTCCAATTATACTTTTAGAAACTGGAGTTATAAACACAAAATAAATCTATGAACAAACTCTCCTCTATGAATCTAACTTCAGTTAAGACTTCATCTATCAACTGACCACCAAAACCCTCAGTTTGACTATTGGACCACAGCAGAATTTTAAGCCCCCAAGAAATAGCATCAACTCAAAGCAGCAACTAGTCTTCCCCACAATTTCCTTCTCCCTAGAGCACTCAAGTAATTGGACCCAGATCCCACTGTACAAGGCTTTAAGAAGGATTTATGGGATATACATGTGGCAATATTGCTGTGTCCTCAAAAGGAGCTCTGAAGGCCCCTCCCTCAGTTGGCACTGCATCATAACCCTTCACAAGTAATAGCTCAATTTACTGTGATGGCACTTCATGCCACGAATTACTAGTATAAGCCTCTAGATCTAAATACTAATTTGCAGAAAGTAAAAAAGACAAAGGAACACATTAAAGGACACCATTGGGAAATACTCAGCAAAGCCTGACTGTGGGAAATTTAAGAGAAAAATAATCAGTTTATTTCAATAAATATAATATATAAAGAGATGGAGAGAAAGCCTAATGTATTAGAAGAAAGCTAAGAGCCATACCAACCAATTGGTTGATACAAATGTATGAATCTTATTTGGATTATTATTGAAACACATTTTTTTTTAAAACATGAGACAATTGGGAAAATTTGAACACGAAGTGGCAGGTTGAGGATATTAAACTATTTTTATTTTGTAAATATAATGCTTATGCTTTAGATAAACATACTGAAATGTTTATAGATTAAAATATAAAATATCTAGGACTTACAACAAAATAGTTTGAGAGGGAGAATAAAGAGATAAACATGATTGACTGTGACCTGCAAATTATTGAAGCTGGGTGGTGAGTACATGGTAACCCATTATCATAGTCTCTCCACTTTTGAGTATGTTTTAAATTGTTCATATTAAGTCTTTTTAGATTAAAACATAGATTTATGCCCTCTCCCTCCTTGGCAAGACTTGCTCACACTAGCCAGGCTGCTTGCCAATAGGGAAGTACCCCTCTGCTGAGCTCACTGCAGCCTCCAGCACCCTCAGAGGAGTTAGAGGACAGTGAGTCCAAAGCAGAGCCTGGGTTCCTGAAGAAGCTCATCTACAAGCTTTCCATGTTGGACCAAATCTGCTAAAGGACAATCATCAAAAAAGTGATGCTAATGAAACAGAAAAATCCATACTAACATTTTTTCAATGGGGTGGGACATGCTTTAAGCCTTAGAGACTAGTACTGTACTATGCAAAAACTGCAAGGGCAACAGTTTCTGATGAGATGAATCTGACAGATGCTCACGTGGTTGAATCCAACACCATGTAGAAAGCTCATCTCATGTACTGATAACAGAAAAGAAGAAATGGGAAAAAAAAAAGAAGAAATGGGAGACTAGACTGAAAGATCAGAAAACATTCAAAATGGGAACTATTTTGAGCCTACCAGTACCACATGTACAATTTCTCAGTGATATATAATTGGTATTCTTGTTCACATACTAGGTCAATGTATTGTAATTTGTGTCAAAAGGTTTAATCCAGGGTCACATCACACAGATCAGTAGTTGGCAAAATTTTTCTGTAAAGGGCCAGAGGGATTATTTTAGGCTTTGTAGACCATATACGGTCTCTGTTGCATCTTCTTTTTTGTTTTATTTTACAACTCTATAAAAAATATAAAGCCTACTGTTAGCCCAAGAGCCCGTACAAAAAGAACAGTCCCATAGGCCATGGTTAGGTCCAAAGACCATAATTCGCCAACCCCTAAGGATTGTCTTGTGAAGTATGGAAGTTTAAAGCCCACAGTTCAAACAACCAATAACAGCAAATGGACCACACAGGCACTGATGGGGAAGAAGTGCACTAAGGATGAAGATAGACTAGCCGTGCCTCACCAGTGGCTGGAACAAAACTTCCCTGTGAGTGCCAAGTATACAATAAGTTGTACTGCTTTGTGTAGAGAATGAAGGGGCACCTGGGTGGCTCAGTCGGTTAAGCATCCAACTCTTGGTTTCAGCTCTGATCATGATCTCAGGGTTGTGAGATCAAGCCCCATGTTGGGCTCTGTGCTCAGTGGAGAGTCTGCTTCCCCTCTCCCTCTTCCCCCAACTGCACTCTCTCTCTCTAAAACAAATAAAATAAAAAATCTTTTAAAAATCATGTTAAGAATCATTACTGACCAAGAATCTCTAGGTCTGTGTAAAGCGTTGGCCCCATGTCCTCTTTTTTGCAAAGCCCAATGTAGGTCTTTATCAATTCAAAGAGAAGGACAATAAAGGTATGCAGTTACTTAGAAGATTGAAATAACTGATGAACCCTTTTTGGGTCTCTGTCTAATCAACAAAATACCCCACCAAAGGCACCTGGCTAGTCATGTGGAGGAAGTTCCCTAAACTGCCAAAGTTAAAGTTGATTCTATCAAAACTGGAGCACCTGTTGGTGCCACCTTATCATTCTTTGGAAAAAAAATTTTTTCTGGCACAGTAGAAAACCACCTCTAGATAAAAGATCTTGTAAGTTATTCAGATTGCCAAGGAAAAGAAGAAAGGATAGGAGGCTTGATAGTATCAGAGAGGTACAGAAATTCAAGCTATCATGTAGAAGTGGGAAATAAATTCACATTTAACCAGCAAAATGTTCTATAAAATTATTCTTTCCCAGAAATTCCTTAGGTAGGGGAGGAGGATCTGATAGAGACTGAGATCCTACATCCCCCAGGTGTTCTTTTTGGATAGGCATGTAATTTATTGCTTGATATTTTTTTTAAAAGAACCTTCTTATTGTTCCTATTTCTTTATCTCTTGATGGGAAAGGAGCTTAAACATACTTGCACTTGTCAAGTCAAAGATAGGTCCACTGGCCTTAGTCTTTTGTGCTTTTTTTTTTAATTTTAAAAATATTGTGTACCCATGAATTCTCACACCTCCTTCTTTTTAGCCCCAGTAATAACTAACCACTGTTAACATTCTGGTAAACATTCTTTAGGACCTCAAGCATATACTATTCATAATACAATTTTAAATTAAATGGGTTTTGCTGTTTTGGTAATGCATTTTAAAAATCAATAACATGTTCTTGACATCAAGCATTCCATTTTAATATATACAGATCTATATATGTAGTGCAATAAAATAAGAAAGGCCAACAATTTATACTTACATAGTTATTAGGAGAATTAATAGAGACAAATATTTGGTAACTACAAAAAACTAAATAAGATCACATATTTAAAATATCTAACACAGTGACTCTCACTTAGCAGACAATGAGCTGATGGACACGTTATGGAGAAGAATCTTCATATTATGTTGATACATTCATAAATAAGCATCACCTATTAAGAGACAGCTAGTAAATTTAGTGACTATAACCAATCTTTTCCCTCCCTAACCTCACTGAGGAAGGGAACATAGTCTTTTTCTCAGAAAAAGATTACTCCAACATATACCCAACCTTTCAAAGTTTCAGATATACACAAGGACTAATGAAACAGCAGTTCTCAAAAGTTAGTTGGTAAGTTTTCCTGAGAAAAGATGAGGCCCACTTACACCAAAAATTCCAAATTTCTTGTAACAAACTGATAAAAAAGAATTGGGAAAAAATAATTAATGTAGTATGAAAATCCAGGTACATTAGTAGAATTAAAGGACTTATTCTCTGTTAATCTGATATACATCATCAGAATAGCTGCCAAAAATGGCATTGATTTTTACGAGAAACAAATGAGAACATGCGATTGGAGATCAGCTCCTAACCCTTCATGAGAATCCATCTGCATAATCACACTTCAAGTATCCCCTCCTTAGAGTACAGATACACAACATCCCATAACCATTAATATTCTAGTTTCCAGGGGCACCTGGGTGGCCCAGTCATTAAGCATCTGCCTTCGGCTCAGGTCATGATCCCAGGGTCCTGGGATCGAGCCCCGCATCAGGCTCCCTGCTCCGCGGGAGGCCTGCTTCTCCCTCTCCCACTCTCCCTGCTTGTGTTCCCTCTCTCACTGTATCTCTCTCTGTCAAATAAATAAAATTTAAATATATATATATATAAATACATATATATATATATTCTGTTTTCCATAGACACTTCTACATGAACCATTAACTAGAGCTATATAAGACCTCTAAGAATCAATCCTTAAGATATTTACGAAAGCAAATACTACAAAATCTAAATTGGAGTAAAATTAAAACAAGTCCTCAGTGACTTTTGACTTTTATTGGATACCTGTTTCATAATGTACTTTCTCCTCTCATTTCCTTCTACACATCAGTTGAGACAACCAATAATTTTATCTTTGTCCTTCACATGAATTTTATGGATTGTCTCAAGACATAATCATGGAAGCAGTAATTGGTTTCTTTTGGCAACATTTTATAATAAATACACTGCTCATTTCCCTGAACACAAAGATATATAAATCTTAGGTATATGTCTTATTTTACAAAGTGAGAAAGGATAGTTATATATCTGGTTTTTCATATTCTCTAATCTGAAAATACATAAACTACTGAAGACTTTTTAATCAGTCCTAAATTTCATAGTTCAATTTTGAACATTTATCATGATTGTGCACATTCATTTTTGTGATTTACAATCTCACTAATAATTTAGATAATTTCAGATAAAATGTATTATCCACTTGGTTAGTTTATCCTGAAGCCTCTAACTTATAGCTAAATACTTTCTCTGATCTCTTTGAGATATAGTCCTTATAAATAAATGTATTCCTTATTAAAAAACTAAAGATCACAGTTCCATAACATAAATTTTTTTAAAGATTCTATTTATTTGAGAGAGAGAGAGAGAGCAAGAGCAGGGAGGGGGGTATGCGAGGAGAGGGAGAAGTAGGCTCCCCCTGAGCAGAGAGCCCGACTCGGGGTATGATCCCAGGCAGAACCCTGGGATCATGACCTGAGCCAAAGGCAGACGCTTAACTGACTGAACCACGCAGGTGCCCCCAGAACATAATTTTTTTAAGATGAAAATAGCTTAGGTTATGCTCCTATTTTTACTTCTCACCATTCCTTCATGATCATTCCTTCATGATCATTACATTTTCATATATTTCATGTAAAACAGTTGATATTTAGCAGGAAATCAAATCAAAATGTATACTCCCATTCGATGGGGTATAAAAAGCACAGGCATGGGCGCTTGGGTGGCTCAGTTGGTTAAGCAGGGCACTCAATTTCAGCTCAGGTCATGATCTCAGGGTCATGAGATTGAGCTCCACAACAGGCTTCACCCTCAGTGCAGAGTCTGCTTGAGATTCTCTCTCTCCCCTTCCTTCTGCCCCTCCCCCTGCTAACTCACACACTCTCTATCTCTCTCTCAAATAAATAATCTTTTTTTTTAAAGCACAGGTATTACCCACATAATATTTAACTTTGCACTTCACATTTTTATACAATTTACTCTAAAGAACCAAAATGTAAATGAGAAAAGTTGTTCTTCAAAAGGAACACCCTAAACAACTATGAATAAAAAAAAAAAAAACTTTTGCATTACTACAATTTGGATTACAATGGTAAGCAAAATTAACCAGCATAAGGGTTTATTTTATTAAATATCGTTAATGTGATCTCTCTAGATGCGTAGAGCCCAAAATTTTTTGGTATATCATCTTTATTTTATCTGGTAAAAGAAAAGTTTTAACTCAATAATTTTACAAAACTTTTCACTAATCTTAATAAGTCTTACATTTACTATAAGATGAAATTCTTAAAACTAAGATCCATTTTGGAGTCTATCCATAAGCTATTAATTATTGAAAATATTACCAAAACCATTAACTCTGAAAATAATTAAAATAATGACACTTTTGTGCACACCATTAGGTGATTCTATTGCAATTTTCCTTTGGTGGCATTTTCACAATGTTTCAATAATGCTATAAATTTAGTCGTAAGTTTAATAAATATTTTCTATAATAACTATGCACAAAATTTCTTACAGTAAAAAAAATCCTGGCATCTAGGGCTAGGACAAGACTAACTAGATTCCTGGGAGCTATGTTGGGGTAGAGGAAGCTGGGACTGGTCTGGGTCACAAAGGATCTGGGAGAAAACTGGATCATGGAAACCTGAAACAGCCAATGGGAGAACCCTGGAGCCAAGATCAGGGTCTAAAAGCAGTGACCAGCTCTGAGTTCAATACATGCAACAAGTTAGGTTAAGTAGTACAGGACTAAGTCTATGAAGGACAAGAGTACTGAGAAGGACAAGTGAGAGCTGCAGGCATGTTTCATGTGGTAACAGTTAATGCAGCAAAGGATCATCTGCTATGGCTCTACCTTTAGAATATCCAATAGAATCCAATCATATTCCTCTGGGATGTAAATTTACATGAATGCCCTTACAACCATACTCTTCTCACCAGATTATTCAGTAAAATTAGTTTCTATAGCATAAAGATTCCAGGGCATCTTGTGGTATATCTCAACTCCCTAACCTTGATCATTCTTTGATTCTTTTAACAAATGCTTACTAAGTTCCAGGCAACTTCCTAAGTGCTGCAGATAAACTTAATAAAATAAAATGTCTTCCCTCACGGAGTTTAAAATTTAACCAAATATATACATATATAATGCATAATATCATATATAATGTTGAAAAATGAAAATGTCTACATGGGGGTGGGTGATTAGACTGAGTAGTCAAGAGAAGACCTCACTGAAGAGGTGATATTGAAGCAGAAATGTGAATGAAATGAGGGGAAAGCCTGTCAACAGCAAAGACATTCTAGGTAAAAGGAATAATGAATGCAAAATAGTTGAAAACAGGAACCAGTCTGGCACATTCTAAGAAACTGAAAAAGAATTGTAGAATATATAAAAGTAAGGAGAAAAGTGGAAAAAAATAAAATTGAAGCAGTAGGATGGGTCTCTAGCATTAAAGACCTTATGGACTATAATTAAATGCATGAATTTTATTCTTAAAGTAGTGGAAATCAATGGAGGGTTTTGAGCAAGGGAAGTACCTAATCTGACTTTATTTTAGAAAGACATCTCTGAATGATATATATGGAATAGATTATAGATAGATTATGAAGAGAGATTAAAACTCTTAATTAAGTTTTTTTGGTAAAAGAAATTGGTACTATTTAAGTGACTGGCTAGCTGGACTGAATGGGAAAGACAAGTGGGGCAAATCAAAAGTCTTGTTTTGCACATGGGTGATTTGAGATGCCTATCAACTATCCAAGTAGAGATGTTGAACGTGCAGTTAAATAAAAACATCTACAGTATGGGTGAAGGGCTTGACATAGAAATTTGCAAATAATCAGCACACAAATGGTATCTAAAGCCATGAAACCAAATGAGACCTTTGCTAAGAAATGTAGAGGTACAGAGGAAAGGTATAGAGGAAAGCTAAGTAAGCTGAGCATAGAAAGGGAAGAGTAGGTATGAATGGATAAAAGAGCGGAAAGAAATGGTGATGTGATACACAATCATTACAGTGATTCAGAATGAGCCAGGAAATCCTCTTTAAATTTAAAGTTTATTTTTAAGTCACAAGGACGTAAAGTACAACATAGGGAATAAAGTCAATAATATTATAATGACTTTGAATGGTGGCAAATGGTAACTAGACACAATGGTGATCATTTCATAATGAATATAAATGTCAAATCACTATGCTGTACACCTGAAATTAATATTTTATGTCAACTGTACTTCAATAAAAATTGTTTTAAATAAGTAAAATTTATTTTAATTCTATACCAAAGAAAAAGGTACTTACTTTATGACTGGTAGTGTAACAGGTTCTGGAAATAAGAATAAGTGAACTATACCATAGGGTTGTTGGTGGGTGCAAATATGACAGAAGCCAGGCTCTACTGCTCTGGTACATGATAAGGGTAGACCAACTCTGTTGCAGGCTACATTCTTTGTGTTAAAGAAGACACATTATTGTACACTGTATCGGGAATGAGAAAACTATAAATACTTAATGGTCATACCATTGCTTCCAGCTTCCCTAGAATAAAATGACTCTTGTAACTGGTATATTTCTTGCAAAGACTCTGGAAGCCATGGCTATGAAGTTGTTACAAGAGATATTAGCTCCAAAGGGGAGGCATGAGGCTTTTAAGCCAGGGAGGATCCTACACCTACACAATGTGAATCTTCTCTTGCACCTGAACTATACTGTTATGAAACTGCCACAACTCCTTCAGAAGGCAAATGCTTGATGTTGCCCTGCTGCTAAGCTAAGGTTTCTGCCCTATATTTTTCTGAGTAGACTGATTTAAAGCATGACAATACAGGCTAGACTTTCAGACCTTTAACCCAAGTGTCCCAGGAACTATGAGAGATAAAGGATTGGGAGGTAGAAGAGATTTAAAATTTTAAAAAGTGGGGGGAAGAAGAGGGAGATGCTAATGAGATACTGATGACTGGATAGGGGATCTTATTTACATTTTTTCTTACAGCAAAGTTCTAAGACATATAATAGAAGATGTCTTCTGTTTGTGGGAGCAAATAAAGGTAAGAGTAAATCCAGGTTTGTGCTAAGAGGAAAAACTGCTCACTCCCGTAACATCCCACAGTAGTCCATGAAATGGACCTAGTCAGAAACCCAGCCACCACTGGGCAGGAAGTGATGGCTACTGACCAAATTAAACTCTGGCTAGCGAGTAAAGGTGGGCACACAAGCCTGCCACTCTGATGAAGGGGTGTGGTCACACTCAAGAAATGTCTGTGTGTGGGTTAGCCAGCAAAAACAAGCAGGACTACAGGGTGTCAATACCTGACCAACATCTGCTGCCTTGTTATGATTACCAATAAAAATAAAGAAACTTCTACAATAACTGAGTGTTTTAAAAGCCCAAGACCAGAGACTAAAGTAAAATCTTGACTTGACTATGATTTCAGACTGCATTGATCCCCTGATTTACCGATGGTATTTTTTTAAACACACCATCAAAAATGAAAGAGACATATTTGATAAAAAGGATATTTTTAAAAACACTGTACGTACTGTTCAGTTTACTAAACACTGTCATTTTTTTTTCCCCTATTGTAAATTTACCTGTGATTTACAGCATTAAAAGATATGGTGGGTCCTATAAAACTAACTGGCCAAAATTCTATTCCAATCAACTAGTAGAAAGTAAACGTTAATGCCCCATTCATTGAATAATGCAAATACCAGTGGTCATAAAATGTGCTGATTGTCTTTTTCTATGTGAATGTTGTTAACCAAAGGACAGGGAGTAGACATGGGCAAAGGATTAATAAAAGTATTTTGCCTTTGCTAGCTGTGTTCCCCTGACAACCTGAAAAGAGAGTATGTCTACTGGGTTGCTAGGCAACATTACTTAAAGTAAAATGCCCTCTGACTGGTAAGATACATCTGTACCTGGAAAACTATAAATACCTGATGGGGCACCATAGCTTTGTTTATCATGTGTAGCTGGCATGTCCCTTGTGAGGATCCTGGAAGCTGTGTCTATGAAATAGTTACCAGAGATATCGGTTCCTGTAGGGTATGAGACTTTTAATCCTGGGAAAATACCATACTCTCCTGACATGTATCAAATCTTCTTGCATGTAAGCTATAATTCTGTTTAATTACAAAAGGACTCCTATAGAAGAATTCCTGACACTTTTGGTAGGGAAGCTGTGGCTCCTATCCTATATCCCTCTAAAAAGACTGTTCCAAATATGGCTTATATAGTTTTAGGAGTCTGAATGTTTAGTTGAACTAAAGAAGTTGATTCAAAGCCTAAGATACTACCCTGACTGGCCATCAATCTTCAAGAGGTATACAAATAACAGATTTCTATCAGAAGGGTCCAAAAGAGAATGCTCCAAAACTAGGATACAACATAAGGGCCTTTGTTTGGAGAGGCTATGGAAGGAAATAATAGGGCAGTAGCGGCTAAGGCTAGATTGGCTAAGGTAGAGAAGTAAATAAATAATCTTCATTAGGTCATAGACTAAAGAACAAGAATAAAATCATAACTCTGATGGGAAAGAAATCTAAGAAAATTCTGTTGTAACTTCTAAGTCTGTTTTATTGCTAACACATCCCATACATTTCTATATATTTCAAGACATGTCAGAGATACAGAATTACCAAATGTCTCAGCTTAACACAGTAAGTATTTCAAGGGATTCAGATGAGCTACTATGGCAGTGCCATGGTAGAGGTGAAGAGACACTGGCTCCGATTTCACCCACTAAAGTCCAAAAGAGGCTAGGTTAAACAGTATATGCCATCACCACCAGCATCACCTTACCTTCACCCCTTTACTTACTTAAGAAATATGATAGACTGTGGGGCCACAAAGTTCTCCATAAAGAAGAAATCCCAAATGGAAATGGCTTTGGAGGATATACAATAAAGATCCTTAACTCACCAGATGTGGAATGACTGAAATGTATACAATATTCAAATGATGGAAAAAACAAACCATTTTCTATAACACAGGCTTACTTTCTATCACAACTGCTCCAAGGTATAGTCTTCAGAATCACCTCCAGACTTCAAGCAATACTTTCACAACAAATAGCCTAAATCTCATATGGAATATTCTATTTAATAGGGAACAGTTCAGGTGAGAATTTCATATGTGGGAAATTATTCCTGGCAATCCTCTATGAAAAACTCTCCCCTAATAAAAAAAGGTTAAGTATATCTGCCTCTCTTTTGAATGAATGAAATAAAACTAATGAGCAGAGGTGAAAGGGTCTTTTTTCATGTCTTGAGTAACCAGAATTAAGGTATGACCTTGCTCCTTCCTTAAAAACTGAGTTAGTCATTATAAAAGTATCCATGGGCATATAATTTTCATAATTTAAGCAGAGACTTCATAGGGTAAAAAAGATGTCTGCCTAACAAAGTTACCAATAATATCACAATAATATACTTCTGAAGGCAGATTTAAAAAAAAAGAAAGGAAAAGCAAAATCATCAAGAAGTAGAATTCATAGCCTAACAAAGTTACCAATAATATCACAATAATATACTTCTGAAGGCAGATTTTTAAAAAAAGAAAGGAAAAACAAAATCATCAAGAAGTAGGATTCATGGGTGCCTGGGTAGGTCAGTCATTAACCGTCTTCCTTCAGCTCACGTCATGATCCCAGGGTCCTGGGATCGAACCCAGCATCAGGATGCCTGCTCAGTGGGAAGCCTGCTTCTCCCTCTCCCACTCCCCCTACTGGTGTTCCCTTTCTTGCTGTCTCTCTCTGTCAAATAAATAAAATCTTAAAAAAAAAAGAAGTAGGATTCATATGAAACAGGAAACCATTAAAATCAGAGAAGAACATAGGCAGTAACCTCTTTGACATCAGTCATAGCAACTTCTTACTAGATATGTCTCCTGAGGCTAGGGATACAAAAGCAAAAATAAACTATTGGGACTTCATCAAAATAAAAAGCTTCTGCACAGCAAAGGAGACAATCAACAAAACTAAAAGGCAACCTATGGAAGGAGAGGATATTTGCAAATGACATATCTGATAAAAGGTTAGTATCCTAAATATATAAAAAACTTATCAAACTCAACACCCAAAAAACAAATAACCCAATTAAAAAATGGGCAGAAGACATGAACAGACATTTTTCCAAAGAGATACAGATGGCCAACCAGACACATGAAAAGATGCTCAACATCACTCATCATCAGGGAAATACAAATCAAAACTACAATGAGATTATCACCTCACACATGTCAGAATGGCTAAAATTAACAACATAGGAAACACTAGGTGTTGGCGAAGATGTGGAGAAAGGATTACAACATGTGTAAATCTTACACTGTTGGTGGGAATGCAAACTGGTGCAGCCACCTTGGAAAATAGAATGGAGGTTCCTCAAAAAGCTAAAAATAGAACCACTCTATGATCCAGCAATTGCACTACTAGGTATTTACCAAAAAAAATACAAAGGTACTAATTTGGAGGGATACATACACCCCAATATTTATAGCATTATTATCTACAGTAGCCAAATTATGGAAACAGCCCAAATGTCCATCAACTGATGAATGGATAAAGAAGATGTGGTATATACATATATACATATAAAAAGAATGAAATCTTGAAATTTGCAACAATGTGGATGGAGCTAGAGAGTATTATACTAAGTGAAATAAATCAGAGAAAGACAAATACCATATGATTTCACTCTTATGTGAAATTTAAGAAACAAAACAAACGATCACGAGGGAAAAAAAGAGAAGTAAACCAAGAAACAGACTCTTAACTATGGAGAACTGATGAGGGGAGGTGGGTGGGAGGACGGGTTAAATAGGTGATGGGGATTAAGGAGTGCACTTGTGATGAGCACCGGGTGTTGTATGGAAGTGATGAATCACTAAATTGAACAGCTGAAACTAATATTACACTTCGTTAACTAACTGGAATTTAAATAAAATCTTTAAAAAAAAAAGGGGGGGACACCTGGGTGGCTCAGTCATTTAAGCACTGGCCTTCTGCTCGGGTCATGATCCCCAGAGTCCTGGGATGGAGCCCAGCATCAGGCTCCGTGCTCAGTGGGGAGCCTGCTTCTCCCTCTCCCACTCCCCCTGCTTGTGCTCTTTCTCTCTGTCAAATAAAATCTTGGGAAATAAATAAATGTTTCTCCCTCTCCCACTCCCCCTGCTTGTGTGCGCTCTCTCTCTCTCTGTGAAATAAAATCTTGGGAAATAAATAAATAAATAAATTTTTTCAAAGTAGGATTCAGAGAAAATATATAATTAGAATCTATAAGGAATTTCCACATGCTGCAAGGCACAGATATAGAACAAACCTGAAAGAAATAAGAGGATGACTTCAATACTTCCTTATTATACCTTCCTTGCAAAAAAAATCATGAGCCAAAAATGTGGGTATCGATCCTACTGAGTCTGCTACTTTTTGTTAATTTAATTTTATTTTATTATATTATGTTAGTCACCGTACAGTACATCATTAATTTTTGATGTAGTGTTCCATGATTCATTGTTTGCATATAACACCCAGTGCTCCATGCAGAACGTGCCCTCTTTAATACCCATCACCGGGCTAACCCATCCCCCCACCTCCTCCCCTCTAGAACCCTCAGTTTGTTTCTCAGAGTCCATAGTCTCTCATCGTTCATCTCCCCCTCCAATTTCCCCTCTTCGTTTTTCCCTTCCTTCTCCTAATTTTTGAGGAACCTAGAGCAATACTCCATCTCATCTCTCTTCACTCAATTACACATCTCTTTTCCTGTGCATTGAGAGACAAATATCAAAAAATGTAAATTATAGGGATAGAGAATGTTATCTATTGAGATGTAAAGGTCCTTCAAGCAAAGATGTTTTAAAATCCCTCTCAAATATAGGTGTTAGAAATTGCCATTTGACATGAACTCCATAAATTTATATTGTCAATAAAACTCTCTTCTTCACTCATGGGTAGAATAAAAAGATGCCATTTTACAACTTAAATTTGATAATCAGAGAAATGATTCCAATTTAAAAAAAAAAACCTGAAATTATGAATAGAATTAAAAATAACAAACGTATATATTTGTCTGAAAAAAATCTCATTCTTTATCTTCATCTACAGGATATACCTAATTGAATCCTTCTAACTTTCCACCAAGTTAACTGATTATAAGCCAAACACCAAAAGGAGATATGTTTCAATATGGGGAAAAAAATCCTGCTATCCACAGAGACGTAGTTCTATTTTCTCCTGCAAATATAATCTCAAATCTCTATAATTGGCACTCCGTACTGTTGATTCAGCCAGTGAGAAAGGTGTCTGCTTTGATACCACCTTGAATATTTTTGTCTTGAATTTTACTTTGTAGAAAATGAATTTTGTAATTCACATTGTATTTTCTACTTCCATTTGCCTGACATATCCTTCTTCATCCTTTCACTTGTAATCATTATATATATTTGTATATATGTGTACCTCTTATAAATAGAATTTTATTTTTTCATTATAATCTGAAGTCTTTGCCTTTCATAGAAGGGTTTAAACCATATAAATGTATCCATAATAGAATAAATTTATTGTTAACTATTTCCCATTTGTAATCAATTCAAATTTGTACCATAGCAAAAAATGGCCTTTTCCTCACTTTGAATGTGATTGAAGTTTCCATCCAATGATAGGCTTCAAATTTTCATTCTCTGGAGAAATTATAAAAATTAATTTCCCAATATGTTGGAATCATCCTGTCAGGAACAAAGAATCATAATCTATCCAGCATGTAGAAATGTAGCTGTGGCTCCAGCTATGTGCCAAATCAGACACAACATCATAAAGAGCCAGAGGATCACTATGGCTTCTGTAGGGAAACCATCCAAAATCATCTGATTCACTCCTCAACTGCAAAACTATTGCAAAGAATATTTGATCATTTGTTATTGTACCCTTTCTTATGATATCCACTGAAATAAAGAGTCTGACTCCGTTTTTTGACATTTGACAGCTGACAGATTTTAAAGCCTCACACCCTTCTCTCTTCCCTTCTGCCCACATCTGGCAAGCTGATAAGAAAGCCTGGGTGTTCTCTCTTTTAGTACCATCAGAAGTTTCAAACCATATCTGCACATGGCAACCAATCCTACCTACTATCCACAATAGAAACCCCAAGCCAATGGATACAAAATAAGTAGAAAAATCTGATTAAACAAAAAAATTATAAAAGTTTAATTATAAAAACTAACAATTCAGAAATGATCCAGACTAGGAAATTTTGCTACAAGATCTTTAAAATGTCAAGATTAAATCATCCAATTTGTTTTATGAAAGAAATCATTCTAATATCATAATCTGACATATTTGTTATCACAACTACAGACTAACCTCACAGGTGCAAAAACTCAAATAAAACACGGGCATCAACTGTATAACATCACTTCTTCCTAAAAATAAAATTTTCTGCACTAGAATAACAGTTACAATGCATTATACATCAACCTAAAACCTCTAACAATTTTTTATGTAGTAACTAAAACCCTATAAAATGGTTACATACTTAACAAATGATGTTTAAGATGTAAAATGTTAAAACATATTTCCTGATAAACAATTCAGGTAGCTATTAACAAACAGTTGCCTTGCACATTTGAATACTATGATGCCTCTCTCAGCCCAGCAAACACTGGAGATGAATATGCCTTCACTGATAATTCAGTGCACTTCACAAAACATCTACAGATAAATTTCATATTCTTCCAAAATTGTATTTCTAATGTGCCTAGAGACTTTTCCTAAACATCACTTTGTTAAAAATTTTGTATTGGGTTTAAAGGATGTGTATTCTATGACATTACTATATGCATAAACAAGAGATAGTCTCTACTGGGAAAACATTAACCAGGGAGACATTCTGTGAGATAGTTGTATACTTGCAAAATTGATTCAACTGCATATTAAGGGAATTGTCTACTCAAAATTCAAGAGTGGCTTTATATAAGAAAATCTCTCAACTGATCTATCATGTCAGTAGGTTTAGTGAGATCCACCATATGCTGACCTCACTAGATCACAAAAACAGCACTAAACACTTTCCACATTGAAAAATATTACAAAACCAGGAATTAAGATTTTTTAAATGGTAAAGAATATTCATTTTAAACTAGAAGCCAGTATCACACAAAAGGAGAAAACTAAAGGCATTCCCATTAAAAACAGAATAGGATGCCAGATACCATCCTTATCATTTAATATTGCCCTGTAATTTCTTTCCAAAGCAGCAAAATAGCAAATCAAAAATAAGGATGACAAAGGTGGGAGCCAAACTGCCATTCTGATGACAAGATCATGTATATAGAAAAGCTAAAAGAATTATTTAAAAATCTCTTAGAATTAAGGGAAAAAAGTTTGGTAAGGAGTCTAGTCACTGGATCACATTTTATTTTATTTTTATTTTATTTATTTATCTTTTTTACATAGACTCCATGTCCAGTGTGGAGCCCAATGCGGGGCTTGAACTCATGACTCTGAGATCAAGACCCGAGCTGAGATCAAGAGTCAGACACTTAAAGAACCAAGCCCACCCAGGTACCCCTGGATCACTATTTTAAATAAAATATTTTGTCTATACCAGTTATACTCAGTTCTTAAAAAAAAAATCAAAAACTGCTTTATTATATATTATATATTTATTACATATGAAGAAGGTATAACTTATAAACATCATTATTACATGTGCCTATAAACATTTCTCTAATAATATTACAAAAGAGCTATCATATCCATTCTCTGAAATAACTCTCTTCTCAAAGTTAGAAATTCTAATAAGAGAAAAAATATTTATTCCACAATATTCCCGCCCTATATTACCTGCATGAACAATCTAAATAGCCCAGAAACTGATCATAAATGTATATAAGAATTTAATACATGTTAAATAAACATCACAAACCAACAAATTATTCAAAATGGACTTTTGTTTGAATTATCCAGGAGCAGAGATATTCTTTTCTCGCTATACTTAAACAAGAGACTGTGAAGCTATTTAGTGCAATAGCCATCTTGCCACTATTAGTAAAAGTTTGCCATCTTGCCACTATTAGTAAAAGTTTTATCTGTGAACAAAACAAATACAGAAGAGGTTCTCAGAAGTGAGAGAGAGAAACCAGGTCCTGGTGACATTACTGGACCCTAAAATAGTACCTGAGACAGACCTATTCTAAAATGTACCAATAAATTCCCTTCGTATTTAAGTTAAGACAGACTGAGTTCAGTTCACTGTCACCTGATACACCTACCAAGAAAAGTATATACCTATAAGGAGTATGCAAAGTAAACAAATATATATTTGACTAATTCCATCCAACAATATACATAAGGCCAAGACTCCCTCATCACCAACCTTTCATTTTGACAACACTGAGCTACTTTGCCTAAATAAATACCCCAATATCTAGGCTATTTCTGCTACTGAATCACAACAAGGCAACAGAATTTAAATACAGATGAACTCAAAAACATAAATAAATAAGTAAATAAATACAGATGCACTCAGAAAACCAGTTATGACACTGACTTATACAGTATGTTTAAGTTGTACATTTTTATAGCTGCAACTTTATCAGTATGAGTGAATTTACCAATACATGTAACAGTATTTTAATTTGGATATCTATCTGCAGTTTATAAAGTACTGTACTATAGTATGTTTTATGAGTAAAGAGAAGTTGATACATCTTTCATTTTATTTCATGTTTCTGCTGGATTATGCTATGACTAAAACATAACTCAACAATTTGATGCCTCAGAGTCTTCAGCTACTTAGAAGACAGTATGCATTTGAATATATCTATCAAAGCTGAAGAAAGTTTGTCTTATGTATCAAAAATATAGTGTTCATAATATAATCAAACATCACCTGTGTAAATATTTAAATGACTTTAGTGGCTAACAGTTTTTCAAAATTACACAATTTGGTGGAAAATGTAATCCAACCTGATTCTCACAAAAGGCAAATTGAGTATGGATATATAGTATGTCTTAATAGGGAAGTTATTTGTCAAAATTTAAAGAGAAAGCCACACTTTAATATTTACCCTATTTGAAAAAGAGCTTATGTCACATTCCTTTACTCATTTCTAAAAAAGGAAATATATCTTCATCTGTAGAAACATTGATAAAATACAATAGAAATGGCAAGAAATATATCCCCTTTCTACTAGACCAACTATTAATGTTACCATTCATGAGTCAGGAAGATGTAATATCCATAAATCACCTTCACTATTAAGTGAATAACACGTACTCAAATTGCCTAGTTCATTCTCTTCTACCTATAACTGTACAAGTGACTGCTTTATTTATTCAGAAGTTTATTATTTCTGACAATCAATATCAGTTATGGTTCTTTTTATTAAATGTATAATATATATTCAGAAACATAAAGAAATTACATTCTTCTTTTAACAGTTTAGCATTCACGAGATGTCAGAAGGCTAAAGGTTCAAACATGCCCTCATCAATTATAGCAACACATTGAGGAAATGTTTCTTTCTCACCTCTTCCCATTTTAGGAATCTAAACAATCAGTCTAGTTCATGGAGTCAAACATTCTCCTCATATAAAAACACCTATACAATAAATTGTTTATTTGGTTATCATACAAAAAGGGATGATTTTTTTTTTTCAGAAGGCAATTTGGAACTATAGCTCAGACAAGTGCTTCATAAAGCCTGAATTCTACAATGAAAACACTAAAGAAATTACTTTGACCTGTAGTAAACTTATAGCAGAATTACTGGTGTAGCTCCTGATATATTCAATTTTTTTTCTTTTTTTAAGATTTATTTCTTTATTTTAGAGAGAGAGCATGAGTGGGAGCAGTAGAGGGAGAGGGAGAGAGAATCTCAAGCAGACTCTGAGCTGAGTGTGGATCCTGACAGGGGGCTGATCTCAGAACGCTGAGATCACAACCTGAACCAAAACCAAAAGTTGAAGCTTAACCAACTGCTCCACAAGGTGTCCCACAAATGCACATTCTCTTGATAGAAAATCCCAGCAAAGACATAGAAGTTACAAAAATATGAAATGGGGATTATAGAATGGAAAAATAGAATAACAGAAATTTTTTAAATTGCTGGATGAGTTCAATGGCAGAGTGGAGATAACATATGATGGAATCAGTGAACTTTACAGTAAATCAATAGAATTTGCCAATCTGAATAACAGAAAGTAGACTGAAAAGAAAATAACAGAGTTCTAGAGACCTGTAAGGCAAAATAAGAAAGCCAGCATTCAATTTTAAAGAAATTTTTAATCCAATGAGTAACTGGATTAAACACAGTAATTTAGCTATTAAACTTTGAATAGTGTTGTTTATTATTACACATCTAAAACCAGAGAGCCTATACTTTGGATATTAAAATAAGTTAATGTCTTAAATTGTCTTTCAGCCAATAACATCAAGAAGGTTCAGCTGCTTCATGAAGATTTTGGAGCAAGAAAGGAAGACAATTTTAAAAAAGGAGGACAATATCAGTATATAAAATAAAATACACTCAACAACTTATTTTATATCTTGAAAGCACCCATATCCAGATATTGTATTATTTGTACTACATTATTTAGGCACAAAGCTAGAAGAGATGAGGGATAAGGTGAATACATTTTTTAAAGATTTTCAACAATGAGCACTGAGGCAAAAGAGGTTTCCTGATAAACCTGTATCTCTCAACTTAGTTTTCCAGGTTGAAGCCTCACTAATATTATGCTTTATTGGGTAATACAGAAAAAGAATCCTTCTGTTCCTAAGCCCATAATATATATTTTTCTATCAACATCCAAAATCCCATCCGCCATTTATTATTGATGTTAGAAGAAAACAAAAGCAGTTTTTACGATTTTCACTTCTCTCTAAAAGAGACCTCGGTTGTCTAAACTTAATCTTAATTCCACAATAAGGCGCTAATTTTACAAAGTAATTCATAATTTTTTATACATTTCCTTGTATGTATATATGTCAAGAAACATCTAGGCTGTGCTCCTTTGACTAACCTCTGTCTGCCCTTGCCACCACAGGGCCTTTGATACTCCTTTTGCCTAGAATGCACTTCCCTCCCCCCTCCCTCTTTTATGTTCTCCTTCAGATCTCACCTCAAACCTCATTTCTAAAAGAAAGCTTTTTTTCCTGATCTCCATGACTAGTCAAATTCCTTTATTTAAACTCTGAAAATCCTGAATACTGCTGCTCCCTAGCATTTGTTTCTGTGATGTTTTTGCTACATTGACTGTAAAAGCCCTAAGGAGAGAGACTTTTTTGTTTACCACTGTTATCTCCAGAGGTTAGCAAAGTAGATAGTATACGATAGAAGCTTATTAAATATACGTTGAATAAATTATTAAATGAAGCACAAGATTTGGAAATGGCCAGTGATCTGAATGGCTCCTAAGTTTTATAGTAATATTAAGGTGAACCAAAGTCAAGAGAGGAGAAGTACCCATTTTTCCCTTAAAATGTGTATGTGTTTTTCAGATCCAGACTCCAACAATGAGTTCCAAAAGTTGTGTGTGGGAGTATTTAAGTACAGAGACAACCTTTACAGGCTACTACATTTCAGAATATGAGCAGGAAGCAAACATTTTTAATATTTAAAAACTTTTTTAGATATTAAAAATATATCTATAAAGATATGAACATTTGTTCATTCTACCGTAATTGGTCATCTATATGTGTATCAATCACCATTTTTTAAATACTTGCATTATAATACTTAATAGAATTTAGTGTTTTACATACATAAATTTTCTAAATAACTGAAAAGTATTCTTTAAATAATTTAAATAATGTTCTTTTTAAATTTAAGTATTTTTTAGTTATTGAGTAGTAATTCTCTCAGAAACTGATATTTCGATGTTTCTGTCACAACAAATATCCATGAAGTTATAATTCTTGTGTATGTTATTTATAAAGTTTTGCCTTCTTATCTGTCATCATGACTTGCTTCAGTTAGTTTGCCCCAACCAGTTCTTTTAATTTGCTGTGGGCTGGGATAAAACAACAAAAGGTTTGTGGACAGATACCTAAAGTAAGAACAATAAGTTCTAAGGGTCTCTCTTAGCCAAAAACAAACAAACAAAAAAACAATGAATTTAGTGGCTACAAACTTGGTGCTTATCAGAACAGAGTCTGAGTTTTAGCTATTGGGAGAATCTCCATAAATCTCTCACATTTCCATACAACTAGGTATTACAATCAGTTGCTCCAGGATTATCTTTTCAAGATTTGCATAAGCAGATAGCCCTGGAAAGATGAAGACAGGGACTTCTGGAGCAAATTTTTTTACAACATCCCCCTTCTCTAAAGACAGTCAAGGTAATAAGGACAAAAATATGCCTACCTCCCCTTTCTGGGGTAGAATTGCTACAATGCAGGTTAATGAAGATAATCTCTCTCTGAAAGTAAGAATGGGGCAGTTTTGCCAACAGCTCTCATATATCAGAGTCTACTAAGGTCAGGGTTTCTCTCCAGACGTTTGGAAGGTAATGCATCCCCACTGTGTGTGCAGACAGTACTTAGCCCTATTAGCTTTACTCTCTGGGGATAGGAGATCAGGGACCAGAGCCAGGATGTCATCATTGCTGTATTAAACTGTCTAAATCCATTTACTTGTTGTCTCCTTAGAGGCCGAGTCTGTGGAGGAGGAGCAAGGCAACCTAGCCTCTGCCACCACACCACTGCTTACAAACTGCTTGATCACTTGACATTAGTTCCACTACTTACCAGTACAGTGATGTTGGACAAGCTACTTAATCTCTCTTTATCTCATGTGATCTCATTTGTAAAATGTACATAATAATAACTACTACAAAAGATTGTTGTGAAGTGAATGCTATTTGAAAAGTAGGTAGTTACTATGCCTGAAAAAAATATGATGGTTACTATTGATATTATTACTAACATTTACATATTCACTCATTTACTTATTTATATTGTGTAAAAAACATTTTATATTTATTTCCAGATTTCTTACTATGTTCCACAGTTAATACAATTGGGTACAAGAAGTATTAGAATTTTTTCCATTTGCGTTTTCTTATACACTAAAAATAGAACACATATTTAAAAATCATTTCTCATACCTCTTTGTAGTACACTCATAGAATCTAATATGCAGATTCTAATTCAACTTATATATATTGGATATACATACATGACAGTCACTATGCTAGAATTTTCTCATAGTATCAATGTATATTTAGTATTCATTCAAAATACTCTAGCAATGTTCCTAACACTGATAACCCAAAAAATAACTTGGATGATACAAAAATAACAATGAAATTAAGAATAAAGGGCGCCTGGGTGGCTCAGTTGGTTGAGCGACTGCCTTAGGCTCAGGTCATGATCCTGGAGTCCCTGGATCGAGTCCCACGTCGGGCTCCCTGCTCAGTGGGGAGTCTGCTTCTCCCTCTGACCCTCCCCCCTCTCATGTGCTCTCTCTCTCTCACTCTCTCTCTCAAATAAATAAATAAAATCTTTAAAAAAAAAAGAATAAAATACAAAACAGACTTGACAATGCATAGCTTAAAGCATTCTTCCTTTGTTATAGGCATATTGCAAATATACTTCAAATAAAATTTGGAGGCAGACCACATAAATCACTGCCTAAAGCAGAGAATGTCAACTTCTAGAAGAGAGGCAAAGGAGAGAACTATCAGAATCAATGACAAAGCTCCTTCAAACAATATAAATCCCCTCTCCTAAGGTATACACTCCTCTACACAATTCTGATTTTTATTTTCCAGGTGCTGGGAGTTGTATGTGTATTCTGATATGCTCTTTTATCCTACCTTCCACTGAAAACCACTCACCTAAAAGGTAACCTATTAACTGATGTTGCTTTGCCTGTTATAACTTTTTAGATTATTTTATTAAAATGTAATTGATGATGGGGTGCCAGGTTCACACAGACGGTTAAGCAACCAGCTCTTGATTTTGGCTCAGGTCATGATCTCAGGATTGTGAGATCAAGCCCTGCATCGGGCTCCATGCTGGGTGTGGAGCCTGCTAAATATTCTTTCCCTCTCAGGGCTCCTGAGTGGCTCAATCATTGGGCATCTGCCTTCAGCTCGGGTCATGATCCTAGAATCCTGGGATCCAGCCCTGCATCGGGCTCCCCGCTCAGCGGGAAGCCTGCTTCTCCCTCTCACACTCTCCTTGCTTGTATTCCCTCTCTCGCTGTCATTCTCTCTGTGTCAAATAAAAAAATAAATAATAAGATCTTTAAAAAAAAATTATTTCTCTCCCTCTGCCGCTACCCCCACACACATTCTCTCCCTCTCTCTCTCCCTCTTTCTCTGTAAAAAAAAAAAAAAGTGATGTTGAAAATATCTTTACTTCACCTTCATTTTTTGAAGGATATTTTCTGTAGTTATAAAATGCTAAGCTGGCAGCTATTTTCCTTTGTGATTTTAAAAATATCATTCCATTATCTCTAACTTCCCATTTCTGTACTAATCATCTGCAGATTATTTTTGCTCCTTTGAAAGTACTGTGTCTTTTTCTCTGACCACTTTTAAGAACTCCTCTTCTGTATTTAGTTTTCAGCAATTTTAATACAGTGTCTTGATGTGGTTTACTTTGTGTTTATTCTCCCTGAGGTTTGTAGAGATTCTTTATAGGTTGATATCTTGTCACTTTTGGAAAATTCTCATCTAATACCTTTTCATATAAAATGTCTGCCCATTCTCCTTTTTCTCTCCCGGGACACCAATTACACATATGTTTCATATGTCTCTTGTACGCTTTTCTGTACCTTCCATTCTTTTATTCTGTTTTTCAGTCCATCCTTTCATTCTGTTTTTCAGTATGAATATTTTCTACTGAACTAGCCCCCAAGTTTACTAATCCTCTCTTCTGCTCAGGATTAGTAAAACGACAAAAGGGTCTCTTAGTTCTAATGTCAAACCTACTGATTAAGTTCTTAATTTCATGCGTTGTATGTTTAGTACTAAAATCTCCATTTGATTTTTTTAATAAACCTGGTTCTCTGTTAAATCTCCAGCTCATTCCTTATTCTTGAGAATAATAATCATAATTATTTTGAAGGCTGAAAAGTCAAATATCTGGGTCAACTAAAGGGTCTGATGTCCTCTTGGATTGTAATTGAATGCTAATCATTATTTATGGGAAAATGTATAAACTGAATAATGTTATCTTCCACTAGAGAGGATTTACTATTCTTGGGTCTTGCAGTTAAATAGAGGCAGATCATCTTGGGCCCATCAGGGATTGAGAGATTTTTGATGCTGGGTTGAAATCTTTGGGGAAGCTGATCTATTTCCTATTTGCCCTTATTCTTGAAAGTCTGGAGTGTTTACCAGGGCCCTCTTACTACTCCTTCTTAGTATACCTCATCGCTATTTTCTGTCTTTCTAGCACATGAAAATGCCAAAATCTAGGCTACATTTTTAGCTTCCTATGTGGATTCTTGGCTTCCTGCCTACATATCTTAGAAACCAACAAATGCCTCAGAAAGAAAAGCAGCACAGAATGCCAGGATTGCTTATCTGCAGTTCCCTTTACTCAGTATTCTAGGCTTCTCAAGCCTTGACTACCTTGGTATTCCTAAATTTCAATTTTTCATTTCCCCAACCTTTGAGACTGTTGAAAGATTTGTACCAGCCATCTCTGCTTAATATCTCAGCCTTTCTTCCTATGCCACTTACAAATCAAAAGATGCCTTGATGGAAAAAGTTCTAGAAAACGTCAGATTAACCACAATGCATTTCTCTTTCTCTCTCCTTAAGTCCCATCTCCTTTGGTTGTTCTCTGCTGCCTTCAGCTATTTGGCAATCATATAATTCATCTGGTCTATAACTATTCTCAGCAGGGTATTTGGGCTGATAAGAAGCTACTCCAGTATAGCCAGAAACAGAAATCTTCACTGTGCTTTTTAAGATACTGAAGTATGTAACTGAATAATATTAAATGAGAAGGAAAAAAATGAGTCATGTAATAACAAAACCCAAGCTCAATAATAGGAATATAGTCTGTAGATTATGAAAAGAAGGCCCTCTATCCTTCAGAACATCACATAAAGTTTTATATTTTTCTTGAGAGTTTAACTATAAAGTTTGAAACCCTTGAGAGCACCTAAAATCTTCAAGGAAGAAAGACCATATGATTTTAAAAAGTATTAAAGAAACAAATGAAAGGTAAAGTATCCAAATAACCCATCATGAAAAATTGAAAGAACAAAAAAACTCAAAAGAGAATTTAATCTGTAAGACAGAAGTCTTTTAAATTTTTCTTAAAACTTATACAACCTTAATCTCACAGTTACTGTTTTCTGGCTCATATCTGTAATCACAATTGAAAATGTCAATATGTTTGTTTCCATATGAACATCTGAGGCAAATTCAAGTGAGAAGATGCTTCTTAAATGTAATTTTAAAAATTTGTAGAGATTTCAGAACCACTGAAACAAATGTTGACATTGACTATGTGTGATTTTTGACATTAAAAGCAGTTATGGGTATTTCAAAGTTTATGTCTTTGCCTAAGCCTGACATTTCAAACTAGTCAATCCTCATGTTCACTGCTGACAGTATAATGTTGAAAGACATTTGATATAAGAGTTGCAAATGCCAGTATTATCTCAAAAGGTCACTATAATTTTAACAGGTATTGTTAACAAACCTATTCTCATTCCCAATTACAATGTCACTGTGTGCTTAAAGAAAGGATACAATTGTACTTTATTAACTAAAAATTTTTCTATTAAAATTTACATATATGTTAAAACATACAACTTTGTAATATATATGGTCATAGAATTTTTGCAACTAACCATTTACTAACATGTTAAAGGCTCTCTAATCTAGGTATTTAACCAACAAACAAAATAATGCTATATATAACAAAGACCCTACAGTTAAGGTTCTCAGTTTGTTCCTGTGACCCCTGGGAAGTCTATGATATCCTTTCAGGGAATCCCCAAGATCAAAATTATTTTCATAGTAATACTGTCTTAGTCTTTTGGGCTAGTATAAGAAATTACCATAAACGGAGGAAAGCTTAAACCACAGAAATGTATTTCTCACAGTTATAGTGGCTGTGAGGTCCATGTTTTGGGGTATGGCAAAGGTCCACTTCCTAGTTCATAGATGACTTCACTGTGTTTACACTTGGTGGACGGGATAAAGGAGCTGTCCATGGGCTCTAACCCCATTCATGAAGGCTCTACCCTCATATCCTCATCACCTTCCAAAGGCCTCACATCCCAATACTACCATTAGGTATCAACTTGACTTTTGGGGAGACACAGTCACTCTAGAAATACTAAGATTTTATTTGCCTACTTGACTTTCACTCTCTCATGAACACTTGTCTATGCTTGTATTTTAAATAATCCTCAGGTTTAATTTCTAATATAATAAGTATCAATAAATATAACCCATCTAAATAAAAGGTCTTTAGCAAATAACCTAAAATTTGTACGGAACCAAAAAGACTCAAAACAATCCTGAGAAAGTAGAACAAAGCAGGAAGTAGCACAATTCCAGATTTCAAGATATACTACAAAGGTACAGTAATCAAAAGAGTATGGTACTAACATAAAAATAGATGTGTAGATCAACGGCATAGAATAGAGAGTCCAGAAATAAAACCACACTTATAGAGTCAATTAATATACAACAAAAAAGGCAAAAATATCAACAGGGAAAAGAGAGTCTGCTCAACATATGGTGCTGGGAAAACTGGACAGTCATATGAAAAAGAATGAAACTGGACCACTTTTTGCACAATACACAAACTCAAAATGGATTAAAGACCTATATGTAAGACTTGAAAGCAGAAGCCTCCCTAAAAGGAAACATAGTAATTTCTTGAACATCACCCATAGCAACTTTCTTCTGAATGTATCTCCTCAGGCAAAGGTAACAAAAGCAAAAATAAACTACTGGGACTACACCAAACTAGAAAGCTTTTACACAGAGAAGGAAGCCATCAACAAAATGAAAAGGCAATCTAGTGAATGAGAGAAAATATTTGTAAATGATGTATCAACTAAGGTAACTTAATATCCAAAATATATGAAGAACTCATACAACTCAGACCAAAAAAAAAAAAAAAAACAAACAAAAAAAACCCAAACAACCTAATTTAAAAATGGGCAGAGGACCTAAATAGACATTTTTCCAAAGAAGACATGCAGATGGCCAACAGACACATGAAAAGATGTTCCACATTACTAATCATCAGGGAAATGCAAATCAAAACCATAATGAGGTATCACCTCATACCAGTCAGAATGGCTATCAAAAAGACAAGAAATAACAACTGATGCTAAGGATGTGAAAGAAAGGGAACCTTCATGTACTATTGCTGAGCATGAATATTGGGGCAACCACTGTGAAAAACAGTATGTAGAGGTTCCTTGAAAACAGAAATACCATACAATATAGTAATTCTACTGCTGGGTATTTGGCATCCCCCCCAAAAAAAATGAAAATACCAATTCAAAAAGATATATGTGCCCCTATGTTTATTGCAGCATTATTTATAATAGCCAAGATATGGAAACAATCCAAGTATCCATCAATAGAGGAGGTCCTAAGGCCAAGAGGTTTGAGAACAAGTGCCCCACAATCTAAATGATAAATTAAGAGAGAAAATAATCAAACAAAAAAATGTTGCTTTATCTACAGAATTATTTTTTAAAACATCACACAAAAATAGTAAAAAAGATAATTTTGTATGTTGTATTGATAAATCCTCAATGTCGAAGAGTACCAATAAAATACAATAAAACCTAAATCAAAAAGCAAAATTCACCAATATCAAATATTCCTACTCTCACAGGATGTTATGGAATGAACTATATCCGCCAAATCTCATTTGTTGAAACCCTAACACCCAGTGTGACTACATTTGGAGATAGGGCCTTTAAAGAAGTAATTAAGGTCCTAAGAATAGGGCCCTGATCCAAGAGGACTGGTGTCCTTATTATAAGAGGAAGAGATACCAGGGATGCACATGCACAAAGAAAAGATTCTGTGAGGACACAGCAAGAAGGTGGACATCTGTAAGCCAAGCATAGAGCTCTCAGAAGACACCAAGCCTGCTAATTCTTGATTTTGGACTTCTGGCCTCTAAAACTGTGAGAAAATAAATTTCTATTGTTTAAGCCATCCATTCTACTTTTTTGTTATGGCAGCTCTAGCAAACTAATACACAGGACTAAAACTTTTCATATTATTCTAGTGACCTTCTGAATCCTTTAGCCATCAGTAAGAATCACAATGGCAGAAGAAAGACATTGTCCGAGTACACCACAACAGATTCCTAATCCTTTTATTCTCTTGTTCCCTTCAAAACTTGAAACTTAATACAACAGTTTTCCTGAAATAAATTTCATCTCAGAGGCAGAGCTTAAAGGTCATCTCAAATATCACCCTTAAAAATCTTTGTTTCTCTCCCCAATTGTAAAGTAAGTTAATCACTGTGAAGAAAAAAAAAAAAAAAACTCATGAAGAAAACATATAATTCTTAACAAAAAGTGGAGCACTGTGTTTCTAAGTATATCCTCATTTGACTCACTAGGCCAAGAATATCTTCTAAGAATTTCCTTCTAAAGGGAGAACTAGCCCACAATTATTATTACTATCATTTAGAAGCTCTCATAATATATTTCTCTTAGAGACTTACATAAAAGAAACCCAATTCATCACTAGTTAGCTGTTCAGATTTAGAGAAAAAATTAATCCCTAGAATAGCTAAGTATTCCAAATCCCCACCTTCCAGATTTCTAAATAAAGAACACCAGATTTAAAATACTGCTTCATAGGATTCTGTGAAGAGTAACCATTTCATAAAATAGTTTTCCTGACTCAGTGTTCTAAGTATATACAGGTAGCCTGCATTTGCAGTGACCCTGAACGTTCATGAACAAAGGCATCGCAGTAGATAAAAAGAGAAGCAGGAGTGCAGAAACAAATGTGCACAGTCAATATTTTCCCATCATTTACACCCAGGATATTACAACAGATGTAATTAATCTGCCCTTACAAAAGTGCATGTTTCCACTGAAGAAAACATTCTCTTTAAACATACATTAAATGCTAAAATTGCACATTTTAAGACTATGACATTATTTTCCTGTTATTTAAATCAGGTAGATGGACTAAATATATAGATCCCTAAGCTTTTAATATCTTAAATTGGAATTTAGTATCATGTTATCAAGTATAATTTTATTTGAACTCCATCAGATAAATGGAAGGAAATCTTCAATATAAAAGCATCAATCAATAATAACCATATCTATTACATATTATGTTTCTACTGAAGTCTTTCATATACAATTAGATTCAAATAATCTGAATGAAAATATATCGAGTTATGCCTAATTTACAATTCAATCATATCCTAGCTTTTACAGATATTCACAATAGTTACATTTAAAAATACATTTAAATAATTTCCCTCTCCTCCAAAATAATATTGTTGCATAAACTGTTTACAAATATGAATCAATATGAGCAGCTTTTTGGTTAAAAATATCTTAATATATCACCATTACTCAAAATATTTTGCTCACACCCTTTACGTAAATATAGATATGTATCCTGTATAGGATGACTTTGCATGTCCTCCAGGTAGGCCCAGAGGGCAATGTTGGCAATAATGACCCATCTGTTCACTACTGGCAACTAGAAAACTTCTAATGAAGACAGATGTGGGTCACCCTGTACAAGCAGGCTGCAGGGTGTTAATGAATCCACCTAATGGTCACTACCTGCCACTCTTCACTGATTGATGACCCAGAAGGTTTAGTTTGAAAAGCAAAGATGAGTATTTCACATACTCATTAGTCTTATCAGGACATTGCTTTCACTTAGTCTTACATACTCACTCTTTACTACTTTCCTTCATCAATTCTTAGAAAATATTACTACTATTTATTAGACTCCATTTTTTTTAAAATAACCTTGCTAGCACTTTTGAGAAATTAATTCCTCCTAAATTTCTCCACTAACTAAATCACAAGATATCAATTTCATGCTGTGATACAGCAATTCTATATATGTGAAGCAAAAAGTATTTTCCTATGCCATAAAACTCTTTAGGTAAATTTATATATAACTTAATCATTAATGTCAATCTCTCTAAAATGTTACTTTGAAAAATATTACTGTCATTATCTGCTCTGAAATAGAATTATTATTTCACTCCAGATTCCTAAAAGAATATTCACTTATAGAGACCAATCCTGGAATATTTATACACCCATAAAAATATATAGAGATGGCATTTCACTTCCTTAAAGATGCTGTGAGTGAAATTCAAAAATCATAATTATTCAATTGTTTTTCAGAATAAAATTTGTATTATATTATACCTAAATTCTTAAATAAAACTTAACACTGCCATTCTATGAGGCCAGTATTACCCTGATACCAAGACCAGATAAAGACACCACAAAAAAAAAGAGAACTACGGGCTAATATCTCTGATGAACACAAATGCAAAAATCCTCAACAAAATACTAGCCAACTGAATTCAACAATATATTAAAAAAGTCATTCACCACAATCAAGTGGGATTCATTCCCAGGATGCAAGGGTTGTTCAATATTCAGAAATCAATCAACATCATACCTCACATCAATAAGAGAAAGAATTAAAACCATATATGATCAATTCAATAGATCCAGAAAAACCATTTGACAAAGTACAACATCCATTCATGATAAAAACCCTCAAAAAGTAGGTCTAGAGGGAACATACCTCAACATAATAAAAAAGGCCTTATAGGAAAAATCCACAACTAACATCATACTCAATGGGGAAAAACTGAGAGCTTTTCCTCTACAGTCAAGAATAAGACAAAAATGTCCACTCTCACCACTTTTATTCAACATAGTACTGGAAATCCTAACCACAGCAATTAGACAACAAATGAAATAAAAGGCATCCAAATCAGTAGAGAAGTAAAACCTTCACAATTTGCAGATAACACAATACTCTATATAGAAAACCCTAAAAACTCCACCTAAAAAATTACTAGAACCAATCAATGAATTCAGTAAAGTCGCAGGATATAAAATCAATGTACAGAAATTTGTTGCATTTCTATACACTAATGATGAAGCAGCAGACAAGGAAATTAAGAAACAGTCCCATTTACAATTATACCAGAAAGCAAGATACCTAGGAATAAATTTAATCAAAGAGGTAAAAGACCTGTACTCTGAAAACTATACTGATGAAAGCAATTGAGGATGACACAAAGAAATGAAAAAGACATTCCATGCTCATGGATAGAAAGAACAAATATTGTTAAAATGTCTATACTACCCAAAGCAACCTACAGATTTAATGCAATCCCAATCAAAATACAAGCAGCATTTTTCACAGAACTAGAATGAAAAACCCTAAAATTCGTATGGAAAAGACCACAAAGACCCCAAATGCCCAAAGCAATCTTGAAAAAAAAAAAAAAAAAAGACAAAAACAAAAACAAAACTGGAGGTATCACAATTCCAGACTTCAAGTTGTAAAAAGCTGGAGTAATCAAAACAGTATAGTACTGGCACAAAAACAGACACAAAGATCAATAAAACAGAACAGAAAACCCAGAAATAAACCCAAAATTATATGGTCAATTAATCTTTGACAAAGCAGAATAGAATATACAACGGGAAGAAGTCTCTTCAACAAATGGTGTTGGAAAAACTGGACAGCTATCTGCAAAAGAATGAAATGGACCACTTTCTTACACCATATACAAAAACAATTTCAAAATGGATGAAAGACCTAAATATGAGACCCGAAACCATAAAAATCCTAGAAGAGAACACAGGCAGTAATGTCTCTGACATTGGCCATAGCAACCTTTTTCTAGATATGTCTCCTGAGGCAAGGGAAAAAAAGCAAAAATAAACTATTGGGACTAGATCAAAATAAAAATCTTCTGCACAGCAAAGGAAACAATCAACAAAACTAAAAGGCAACCCATGGAATGGGAGAAGATATTTGCAAATGGCATTGCTGATAAGGGGTTCATATCCAAAATATATAAAGAATTAATATTTAACACCCAAAAAACAAATAATCCAATTTAAAAATGGACAGAAGACATGAACAGACATTTCAGCAAAGAAGAAATATAGATGGCCAAAAGACACATGAAAAGATGCTCAACATCATATCAGCAGGGAAATGCAAATCAAAACTGCAATGAGATACCACCTCCCACCTGTAAGAATGACAAAAACAACAGCACAAGAAACAACAGGTGTTGGTGAGGATGTGGAGAAAAAGGAACCCTCATGTACCACTGGTGGGAATACAAACTGGTGCAGTCACTCTGGAAAATAATATGGAGGTTCCTCAAAAAGTTAAAAATAGAACCACCCTGTGATCCAGTAATTGCACTACTGGGTATTTACCCAAAAAATACAAAAACACTAATTTAAAGGGATACATGCACCTCTACGTTTATTGCAGCATTATTTACAATAGCTAAATTATAAAAACAGCTCAAATGTCCATCAACAGATGAATGGATAAAGAAGATGTAGTATGTGTGTGTACATATATAATGGCATATTACTCAGCCATAAAAAAGAATGAAATCTTGCCATTTGCAATGACATGGATGGAGCTAGAGAGTATAATGCTAAGCGAAATCAGTCAGAGCAAGACAAATACCATATGATTTCACTCCTATGTGGAATTTAAGAAATGAAACACATGAGCAAAGGAAAAAAAAGAGAGAGACAAACCAAGAAACAGACTCTTAACTATAGAGAACAAAGTGATGGTCACCAGAGGGGAGGTGGATAGAGGGATGGGTGAAATAGGTAAAGGGGATTAACAGTACACTTATTATGATGAGCACTGAGTAACGTATAGAATTACTGAATACCTATATTGTACACCTGAAACTAACATAACTCTGTATGTTAACTATACTGGAGTTAAAATAAAACATTTAATTTAAAAAAAAAGACTAAAAGAAAATAACTGTTAAAGATGAGCCTCTGATACAAATTCTGTAAATGGACTTACAGAAAGGATCAAAAGTGCATGTTCTGAAAACACCATAGGAATGTGAGGGGAAACTGGGTGAGGGGAACCATACTACCCTTGCAACTCTTTTCTAAATCTAATTCTATTCTAAAATAAAAAATTAATGTTTTAAAAATCTAATACTTCCATAACTTGGTTCTTAGAAAAATTTACATATAAAAAGTAAAGATATACAATCGAAAAGTGAAAGCATACAATTTTTTAAATGTACATTTTTATATAAATAAAACTATGAGAAATATTGTTTAATGTAAAGTAATTGTTTAAATTTAAGTTTGAGGGAGTTTATATAGTTTGTAAACATTACTATAAGTTTTATTTTCTATATAGATGTTTAAAACAATCTATTGTTGCTTAAGTCCCAAATGGACTACTTACTCTTACAGCAAATGAGTTCACTAGAGTCAGGACATTTAGAGTGAAAAAGTGTTCCTTTTAGGCTGACAAATGGAAAATATTCGGTAAAAAATTTGATGTGAATTTCTTTTAATTAAAAGAATAGGGCCATTCAAATTATTTAAAATTAGGCAAAGTCAAAGTATAATTCTCCATACAGCAACAGCATAATCACATTATGAAATACAGCAGTTTTATTCATATAAAGGTAGTGATATAGCTATCACAATTTCTATCCTCAAAAACAGTATACAAAGATGAATTATACATGGCTGCTTCCTTCACTCAAAGAATCTTAGAGTAATACATAGGAAAGTAAATATGGATTTCTTCAAAAAGCAACCATTAACATATGTAACATCTTAAATGCAGCAAGATAATGTTTTCACATGCATTATCTCATTTCTTATATAATCCTGTAAAGTAGGAATTATCATAACTCCCATTTTATAAATAAAAAGGCTCAGAGAAATTAAGTTACTTTTTAACATCTACACCTAATAATAAAAATGGAGCATAATTTCACATTCATATTTTCTGATTCATAATCCCCATGGTCTTTTTTTCCCATACTTCAAAGCTGAAAGTGAGGTCTACTTGATTTACACTATAACATGTATCTTGTTTTACAGTAACACATCATTTACCAAGGTCATGTATTCAACTAGAATGGATATGTGAAATAAAGTCTAAATATCAGACAAAAGCAAAAGATATCTATGAGTAAGTATAAGAAATATCCCATAGGCAAAAAATTAAGATTGTGGGGTTTCTTCAGTCAAGTACTTGAAATCTTCATTCATCTTGTTTGCTTATATTTTATTTTCTAACCCAACAATGTTTTAGTGGTCTACACTACATATAATCCTTCCAAAAAAAAAAAAAAAAACAGGAAACTGCAGGCTCTCTCCTAAAAATCACACATTTAATGGCAGGTTTAGTATGTGATCTAATTGATGGGGTTGGGAGTATTGTAGGGGCAGAAAGTGTAGAGAATCAGAAACATTCAAGGCATTTGAAGACCAGAACAAAGGGAATAGATCTAAGAGCAATCTAATCTTGCCAAAAGTCTCTCTCTGGTCTAAAATGGCTTTGAATGGCCCACTTAGACTTGCCTTGGCTGTTGCTCTGTAATACCTGCAAGGTGCCTCCTAATACCAGACACCACAGCCCTCTGTACCACCAACCTCTGCCCTCTTCTCTAAGTAGGGTAAGACATGAGGGTTAGTGATGGAATGTGGCCCACAATGTCAAGAGTACATCAGGAATGTAGGTCCATCCTGATGTATGTGGGATTCCTGTTTAATTGCAATTAGATATTCTGGCATATTTCTGCTATAATAGACTTAGGGTAATAGACTATTTGATGGATTTACAGACCAGGGAAGTATACTTTCTTGGACCTGGCAATAGAAAGCCATTTAATGACAGAGAAGAGTTGTAGAAATTTTCATTTTGCTTCTATAATGTCAGAACAAAATTGAAACCTTTTGTTCTCCTAGGATAACCTTCTAATGATGCACAGAAATCCCGTCATTATAAACTATATTACTTCCAGATAAATCAGTGACTCCATAAATTTAGAACTATCTGCAATCTCAAAAGACCTAGGGGATCTTAAATATCTTCCAATTACTCACTGAAGAGGGTGGGATGTATCATGGCTCAGAGATTTTATGCACAAGAGTGTACACAGGTAACAGTGCAAGTATGGCAGGCTATCAATGCAGGAGGTCCTTTCCAAATGATAAACAGGAGTTGGAAACATTGCAAAATACACTAGTGTGTTTGCACTTTTCAAAAATAAGGAGGCAAAGTACAAGTTCAGTGGAATGATACATAGTCTAACTTGAAAGACAATGCTACCTAGTCCAGCCCTCTTTAAAATATGCAGCCAGCAGTGTATAAAAATGGGCCTCAACATGTTCACACTATTCATGATTTCTGTTCTGACTCTGCCTCAACTGCCTCTTATTATCTTCACCAACCTAATATTGATCTTAGTAGATTCTGAACTGTTTCCTATCTTTCCTACTTAAAATCTAACCCCACTCTTCAGACCTGATAATCAGCTAGCTTTGAACCTTCCCTGCCCTCCTTATCTACATTTCAGATGCTGCCTTGGCCACTTTTATGCCTTTACCCTGGTTGTCAAGGCAGCAGCTCAGCTCTGAGAGCAGGACCATATAAGTGGTTGCAAAGTCCTCAGAGCAGAGAATGTATGGAAGTGAACAGTGTTCAGCTCAGTCAGTATTCTGGCTGCTGAGATAAGATGTTGATATGGAATCAGGAGTTCCAAATTAAGAACAAAAGGCACTAAATTAAAAACAAAAAGAAGAATTACCATACTGATCAAATTCTAAGTTTCACAGTGATACTTTTATCTGTGGGGTCAGTTTTGAACATCAGCATATGCTGAACCTTTCTCTAATAGTGATCCCAGCATTATAACTTCTTCAAAGCCAGAGATATAGCCTTCTTTGAAGTAGGAGATCGTTATCATTCCCTGAGTTTCCTTTCCTTGAGATATGCATGCGGCAAGGGAAAATTAGAGATATAAGGTAGTAAGTTCTCTTATGAAAACTTGATCAATCTTTCTTCAAAAACAAAGGAGGGGGATGGGTTAGCCCGGTGATGGGTATTGAAGAGGGCACTTATTGAATGGAGCACTGGGTGTTATATGCAAACAATGAATCATGGGACACTACACCAAAAACTAATGATGTAATGTATGGTGATTAACATAACATAATAAAATAAATAAATAAATACATACATACATACATACATACATAAAAGCTCTAAAGGAAGACTATCATTTATAAAAATCCCAGAATAAAGCACCGGAAATAACCATGAGCATTTCTGGAGAGTCTTGACTTAGTTTCATAGGATCTATTATTTTGACAAGGTATCACATTTTATCACAAGGTATCACAAGATTAAGTGTCTTAATCTTGTCTAGGGTATGATGTGTGTTCATGGGACATGAACTTAATCTTAATCTTGTCTAGGGGTATGATGTGTGTTCATGGGACATGACTTGAGTTCCTTACATCTTTTCTAGCAGAACCAGATTCTTTGTCTGGAGGTCAATGTTTTCAATCCTTTAAAATATTTCAATCTTGAGGATGGCTAGAAAGCTGCAAGCTCCTCTAATGTGTAACATTAAAATAAGGGAGGCTGACTAGGAATCAAAACTTAGGGTTTATACAGAATCAGAGAATCCGATTGTCAGAGGGGATGGGGTGGGGGGATGGGCAAAATGGGTGAAAGGGAGAGGGAGATACAGGCTTCCAGCTATGGAATAAATAAGTCATGGGAATAAAAGGCACAGCATAAGGAATATAGTCAATGATACTACATTAGCATTGTATGAGGACAGGTAGTAGCTACACTTGAGGTAAGTATAGTATAATGTATAAACTTGTGGAATTCATATTTTCTGATTCATAATCCCCATGGTCTTTTTTTTCCCATACTTCAAAGCTGAAAGCAAGGTCTACTTGATTTACACTATAACATGTATCTTGTTTTACAGTAACACATCATTTACCAAGGGTCGTGTATTCAACTAGAATCAACACACCTGAAACTAATGTAATATTGTATGTCAACTACACTCAAATTTTACAAAAAAAATATATGCCTTGGGCTTTATTGACTTAGGACAGGAAGCAAAAAGAAGTTATTCATTAATTCAGTTCAAGATCTGACAAGTGGGGTCATGGCAAATAGCTTAGTTCAACAGGGACCATGGTAAGAGTTTAAGTAGCATAGGTACTAAAGGCCATTACCCAGGGAGAAAGTCAAGCATTAAGAATTGAGAGGTATTGTCAAATAGGAGGAAACAAGATTATGAGAAAATTATAAGGACAATTCAGCTATCCTTAACAGCATATTCCCACCCACCAAAGAGGCCACTGAGCTTAAGGTAAAACCCCTACAACTACCTTGTACTCTAGTGCCTCAGGGAATTTCTCCAGCTTCCTACCCTTCAATTTGAACTGTTAAGGTACACCTGAACTATTAAGGTACACCCACCCATCATAAGCAATCAAGCCAGATTCAGTCTCAATTTAGTCCAGCCCCATCTTATAACTCCTGTACAGATGGAGTGCCTCCAGATCTGATTTAACTTAGAGGGAAGGTCAGAAAACTGCTACCACAGACCCAGCATTTCTAATCTGGAATATTAAAGAAACTCATCCCTGGTCTCCCTTCTGCCCCTCTCTCCCCTATGCAAGTCCACTCCTACCACTGACAAGTATTTCCTAAATAAGTAATCTAATCAGGTGACTCCCTGATAAATTCTTCATTGACTTCTTTTTGCCTGTACAATAAAATGCACAGTTCGTAGATTGGCATTACAAAATCATTCTTCTATCTCAATCCAAACTGTACCCTGAATAAATCTATTACATCTCTATTGCCACAATTACCATAATCTTCTACTCTTGCCCCCTCCATTCTAGAAATGGAGAAATATCCATTCAGCAGAAATATCTCATTACTCCCCTATGTAAAACTCTTTATTGCCCTAAGAATAAAATCTGAACTTCCTACTAAGGCCTATAAAGCCCTACCTAATCTGGCCTCTCCCTACCTCTCAAATATCATCTCATACGATTCATTCTCCTTTCTCACTGAATTCCAGCCCCAGTGGCCTTCTTTCAACTCTCTCTCATTCCCATCTCAAAAAACTCACACATGCAATAATGATTCTTGAACACTTAATATTGAAAAATAGTAAATCTGTAAGATTTAAATCCTGGTGGAAAGATAACTTTAGAATTAACTATTACAGAACATTTAAGGATGTCAGAATTGTTCCTTTCCAAATCACTGATATAAATATACATTGATAAAAATTTCCCTTTACGGTAAACAGGCCAAGCAGATCTTTAGTGGAGTTTAATCCTTTTATTCATAGAAATTCTTAGAAAATATGAAATAATACTCTATTATAATAAGAAAAATATTCAACATTGACAAGTAGAAAAAGATGGTGGGACAATAATACTGAAAAGCAAATGTTTGTAGTATATTTAATTCAAATTATCTATCAGATTTTTCAATCATTCATTAAACATACAGTGTTACCAAAGGCTGTTCCAAGAAGTGGCGATACCACAGTGAGCAATAAAAACAAAAATCTTTGCCCTCTCACAGCTTACATTCCGGTAAGGTATATATCATCCAGTTTACATACACTATAATGTAATTTACAAACAATATGCCCATTATAAATGTACATTCCAATGAGCTTTGACAGATCCATTAATTCTATAACTATTAAACCAGAAAGCCATAATCAAGACAGAAAGTGTTTCTATCACCCCCCAAAATATCCTTGTACCACTTTCCAAACATCTTTCCATCCCAGGCCATAGACAACAGCTAACTTGTTTTCTATTATTATAGTTTGGATTTGTCTTTTCTATAGTTTTATATATATGGAAGCATATAGTATTTTTTTAAATATCTGGTTTCTTGTGCTCAGAAGAATGTTTTTGAGATTTACCATGAGGTTTTGTGAATGAGTCATTCTATGGGTAGTTCTTTCTTTTGCTGAGTAGCATTACATTACATGAATATCCACCTATATTCCACTCATTTATTGGTAAACATCTGAGTTGTTTCCAGTTTGGGGAATATTCATAATAATGAATAAATCTGCTATGAAAATAAGTGTGTAAGTACCTGAACATGGGTGTTCAATTATATTATGCAAATATCTAGACTTGGAGTTGCTAAATTTTTCATTTTTTATGTGCTAGGATATTGAAATGAAATTTATTTTTGTATATTGACCCTGTATTGTGTGATCTTGCTACATTCACTAGTTCTAGTAGCTTTGTTGTAGGCACTCAAAATATTTTATCTCATTAGATTAAAGGAAAAAGGGAAAATAAGAGAATGATTCTGTCCTTGCGTTCATCATGGGTGTTAAAATTACCAAATCAACATATGGATCAATCACAATCAACAGTTATCAAACTTCTCATGTTCCTTTTAAATATATTTTGTTTCAGTATAAAAATGAAATAATTTGAAAAAAAGACAATCATTTTGGGGCAAGGGTAATCAATGGCTTAAATGAACATAGAAATAAACTCAAAAACTGTTAGAAGTATGTCAATTTGACTGAGTTAAGTTAAATGAATGTATATTAGATACAATCCAAAAGAAAAATTTTACACATACTGTGACTTTAATTTGTTATATTTTTATAAAAGAAAATAATAAATTATTTATTGAATAGCATGTATTTCTCACTATAAGAAACACTATAGTAAGCACATCTCCTGTACTTTTGAAATTCTCACAACAAACTACGAGATACTCCTCATTTTAAAGAAGAGTCTTGAAATAAATAATTTGTTTACGGGCCTACAACTAGCAATGTTGGAGCAGGACTCAAACCCAAGTCTGACTTCCATAAAGTCCATGCTATAGTTTTTCAGTGTAGAGGCAGAAAAGTCATCTTTTAAAAATATACAGTATCGAGGAAAAACTCTGCTTTTTTTATATAATATTAAGACAAATTTAACAAATCAAAAAACCTGTAAGTCCACAATAAAAGTAGCACTGTGAATTGTGTAAGACTGATGCATCACAGACCTGTACCTCTGAAACAAATAATACATTATATGTTTAAAAAAAAGAATATAGTAGGAAGGGAAAAATGAAGGGGGGGAAATCAGAGCAGGAGATGAACCACGAGAGACTATGGATTTTGAGAAACAAACTGAGGGTTCTAGAGGGGAGGGGGGTGGGGGGATGGGTTAGCCTGGTGATGGGTATTAAAGAGGGCACATATTGAATGGAACACTGGGTGTTATACACCAACAATGAATCATGGAACACTACATCAAAAACTAATGATGTAATGTATGGTGATTAACATAACATAATAAAATTTAAAAAAATAATGCAAAAAAAAGTAATATATTTCAATTCATTTTTAAAAGAACATAATTAAATATAGATCTGCACCACTATCCAAGCTCTCACTTCTTGAATCCAAATATTTAAATAATGACTTGCCAAACACCTCACCCAAAATTCAGTACTTAAATAGCAACTTGCTGTAATCAATATGCAGGTGCATACGAGCAAAAATATGCCCTGCACAAATCTGGGCACAGCATTTAGCATAGGCCACAGTCTTAGCTGTTGTGCTGATGAGATCACTCCTGGTTTTTTTTTTATTTTTTTATTGTTATGTTAATCACCATATATTACATCATTTGTTTTTGATGTAGTGTTCCATGATTCATTGTTTGTTCATAACACCCAGTGCTCCATGCAGAATGTGCCCTCTTTAATACCCATCACCAGGCTAACCCATCCCCCTACCCTCCTCCCCTCTAGAACCCTCAGTTTGTTTTTCAGAGTCCATCATCTCTCATGGATCGTCTCCCCCTCTGACTTACTCCCCTTCATTCTTCCTCTCCTGCTATCTTCTTCTTTTTCTTTTTTCTTAAAATATGTTGCGTTATTTGTTTCAGAAGTACAGATCACTCCTGTTTTGTTTAAAGTGCAATGACCTTATCTTCCCACCTCCTCCCACGTTCTCCAGCCTTAGTACTTCACTGGTCCCAGATTTTGCTTCTGCCACATGGCTGAGAATATAATCAACCCAGACAATTTAGATACTTTTGGTATCTATAACACACTATTTCACTGTTTACTGACATTACAGAACATATTTTTTGTAAAATAAAAAGTTATATGTGATATAGAGCAGAACCATTATTGACTACACACAAACATATTAATGAGCTCAATAAATATTTTTTTAATTAAGTAACTGGTGTTTTAAATGCCTTACAGAAATCCTTGTGTGATTGGTACATAGACGTTTAAGTGTGTTTTATTTGGGAAACTGATGTAAAATTTTGCATGAGCCAAATGTATTATCTTTTGTCCTTAACAGAATAAAGGTTGCTGCTACCTAAAATTTGCTATCCAATATGTTTTCAGGAATGGATTAGATTGATTGATTTTACGATTTCAGGTGTTTTTTGGTTTTTGGGTTTGGGGGGGTTGTGATTTGTTTAAGTTTTTATTTAAATTCTAGTTAGTTAACATAACTAGATTCATCACTTACATATAATACCCACTCTTCATCACAAGTGCCTTTCTTAATACCCATCATCCATTTAGCCCATCCCCCACCCACCTCCCCTCCAGCAACCCTGTTTGTTCTCTACAGTTAAGATTCTTTTAAGAGCTACCATTCGATCCAGCAATTGCACTACTGGGTATTTACCCCAAAGATACAAATGTAGGGACCCGAAGGGGTACATGCACCCCAATGTTTATAGCAGCAATGTCCACAATAGCCAAACTGTGGAAAGAGCCAAGATGTCCATCGACAGATGAATGGATAAAGAAGATGTGGTATATATACACAATGGAATATTATGCAGCCATCAAAAGGAATGAGATCTTGCCATTTGCAACGACGTGGATGGAACTGGAGGGTGTTATGCTGAGTGAAATAAGTCAATCAGAGAAAGACATGTATCATATGACCTCACTGATATGAGGAATTCTTAATCTCAGGAACAAACTGAGGGTTGCTGGAGTGGTCGGGGGTGGGAGGGATGGGGTGGCTGGGTGATGGACATTGGGGAAGATATGTGCTACGGTGAGAGCTGTGAATTGTGTAAGACTGTTGAATCACAGATTTGTACTTCTGAAACAAATAACGCAACATATTTTAAGAAAAAAGAAAAAGAAGAAGATAGCAGGAGAGGAAGAATGAAGGGGAGTAAGTCAGAGGGGGAGACGAACCAGGAGAGATGATGGACTCTGAAAAACAAACTGAGGTTTCTGGAGGGGAGGAGGGTGGGGGGATGGGTTAGCCTGGTGATGGGTATTGAGGAGGGCACATTCTGCATGGAGCACTGGGTGTTATGAACAAACAATGAATCATGGAACAGTACACCAAAACAAATTATGTAATATATGGTGATTAACATAACAATAAATAATTTTTTAAAAAAAGATTCTTTTATGGTTTGCCTCCCTTTCTTTTTTTCCCCCTTCCCCTATGTTCGTGTTTTGTTTCTTAAATTCCACATATGAGTGAAATCATATGGTATTTGTCTTTCTCTGACTGACTTATTTCACTTAGCATAATACACTCTAGCTCTATCCACATTGTTGCAAATGGCAAGATTTCATTCCTTTTTATGGCTGAGTAGTGTTCCATTGTGTGTATATATATATATATATATATATATATATATATATATGTATATGTATATGTGTATATATATATATATATATATATATATATATACCACCTCTTCTTTATCCATTCATCTGTTGATGGACACTTAGGAATAGATTGATTTAAATGAAGGAGTTTTATAAAATGAACAACTATCAAAATAAACAACTTGAAAATGTTTTCCATATCTTTCTGCTTAAAAGTGACTACTACAATTTATATGGAATCTGAACATTTCTGGCTTCCATTAAAAGCCCTCCATTATTTCCATCTTCAGGGTTCTCTCAGTACTCACTAAAACAATCTCACTGGCCAGCTAGATTACTCTGCCAGCTACTCAAATGTTATATTTTCTACTTCAACCCAAAATATCAATCCATCAATCTGTTGCCCAATATTTCCTTTAAGAGCTATCTCAATGTGATTTTATTCCTTCATTCAATAATTCTTATAATCTACCATATGTTAGGGATTTAAAATCAATAAGACATAATCCCTGACCTCAAGAATGGCATGATCTGGTGGCAGAAACAGATAATGATAATACAGCAATGATAAACGCCATGATTGAGGTATGTGTAAAGTACCAGGAGTTGAATCTCAAAGAATGAGTGGAAATCAGCCACATGAAGAAAAAGGGGGCATTCCAGGGGAAAGACTAGCTTATGCAGAAGGAGAAAGGTAGGGAATGAGTGGGAAGAATGGTAAGCTCAAGAAACTGAAGATAGTTCAATATGACTAAAATAGAGGATACATAGAGAAGAATCATGAAATGTGCATTTGGAGAAGTTTAGGGTCAGATTCTAACAGCTTTGTATGTCATAAGAAGTATTAAAGCCCATTTCATTCAGTATATCCCTCTATTTCACATATACTCTATTTTTTAACCCTCATAGATTTATGTCATTCATTCATTCATTCAGCAAATGTTAGGGAAAACACCATGTATTTTCTCTAATTGTTTCATATATGTGATTTGTATCTCCAATTAGAAGGCAAATAAGTTTTTTTTTAAATATCTGAAGTCCTAAGGCAATAGTGTAATGCTAACCATACATTACTGACTTCAAGAAATGTTTCTTGAATTGAAATATTAAATATCAGGTTATTTAAAATCATTAACCTAGCTTTTATTTTGGCAATAATCCTAAATTAGCAAAAGATAAATAACACATGCAAAGAATTATAGTGGCAAGAACTATAAAGTCTCTCCTTTAGAAAAAAACAAAACAAAAACTCTAGCTATTCAACAAGAGCTTATCTCTCCGCATTCCATTTTAGGTAAGCTTCCTGAAAAAGGGAGCAGCCTATATTCACAAGATCCTCGTCTTTACCATGCATCCATTCTTAAATCCACTGTCATCTGTTGTCCGCAACTTGGGCCATCAGAGTTCTTTGCTAAAATAACCACTGATTTCAAAATTCTGCAAGGTTCAGTGGATCCTTTTCAGTTTTTATCTTTATTTACCTATCCAAAGTATGTAATACAGGTGGCAACTATCTTCCTCTGACTCCTTTGAGATCACTCCTTCCCCACTCTACTCATACTGGGTTTTTTTTATTATTGATTTTTCCTTGTTTTTTTTTAAATTCAATTAGCCAACATACAGTACATCATTAGTTTCAGATGCAGAGTTCAATAATTCATCAGTTGCATATAACACCCAGTTCTCATCCCATCACATGCCCTCCTTAATGCCCATCACCCAATTACCCCATCCCCCCACCCTCCTTGCCTCCAGCAACCCTCAGTTTGTTTCCTACAGTTAAGAGTCTCTCATGGTTTTTCTCCCTCTCTGATGACCTACTCCTACTGTTTTTAATCGTCCTTCTTTGTTTCTTAGATTCCCCTTCCTCCACATATTCATTACACGTTGTCAATCTTCAGGTTCAATCCTTGCTCCTTATGGATTACATAATTTAACTAATTGCTAAATCTTCAGTTCAGATTTTTCTCAGTTTTCTCACTACCTTCAAGACATTTCCACCTATATAACAAATAGATGCTTAAAATAATCTGATTTCCCAGTACAATTCACACACATGCATGCATGTACACACACACACACACACACACACACACACAGAGGCATGTTTTCTATATTCTCTCTCTTCTCTCCAACTCTACTATTCATATAGTACTCTAAGTAAGATATTCAGCAGTCATCCTTAATACTTCCTTCCCACTCATCCTCCCACATGAAATTAATCACTAGGTAAAATCAATGTTAACATACAAATATATGTCATTTTCCCCTCATTTCTAGGCTCATTTCACTATCTTAATACAGGTATTCACTATGTGAATCACTATGCATCACCTTATGACTTCTCCTTCTCTCCCTTTCCCCACATCCCATACATTTGACTCATACCTAACTGTCCTATTTTTCTAAAATCAGAAAGCTGTTTCCTGCTTAAAATATTTACTGGTTCATCATCACCTACAGATAAAAATAAAAACTGCTTTTCTCAAATTTTCATGGCTTTGCACATTCTCTTTGCCTGCAATGTTCTATTCCATCCAAATAACTACCTGTCCTTTAAAACATAACCCAAACATACTTTGAAACCCTTTCCTGATTTCTGCCATCCTCTAAGAAGAAACAATGAGTTTCTCTTCTGAAGTCCACTGTACCTGATTTGAATATTATTGTAAATTTTTTACATTTTTGTATCTTCCATCAAAGTGTGAACTCCTTAAGAACCTCTGTAGTATTCATCATCTTTCTACCCACAACATGGAGTAAGTATTCAATAAATATCCATTAAAAGAGTAATAGTAATATGTATCACTGAGTGTTAACAAATGTATAGTGTTAAGCTATATGTGTGTATATATGATTACACCTCATTGGATTTTCACAATAACATTTTGTAGATATTATTCATATTTTAGAAATCTAGAAGGAAAAATATTTAAGCTTAAAGTGGCAAAATAACTTGCCCAAGGTCACACAACTACTATATGATGGAGCAAAAAACTGCCATGTGATTCTAAAGTCTGAACTCTTCACTACTAAATCAGTAATAAATCTAAGAATGCTTTATTTATTTATATATTTCTTAAAAATTTACCACAAATGAGTATGACTTCAGTACATAAAAGTCATTAATAACAGTACAAACCATTTTACAATTAGATTTGAAAATATCAAGACGCTCTTCCAAAGATAATCACTGAGCAATAAATAAATGTTTCCAAACCTCTTACTCACTCCTTTTCTCACACATAATTTTGTCCATTAGTCTTTTAATAATTCAATCCTTTCCTCCCATTTTGACGCCTTTTCTTTCCTCTTTGAAACCCATAATTTAAAAATCAGAAAAGTTATCTTAGAAAATAAAAAAAGTGAGCATTCCAACGTTTAGGCACAGTAGCCATTATACAAACAACTAATTTGTGTTTGGGGGAGAAAAACACATTTGTGTATAAGTCTTCCTAAATCTGTGTTTATCCTCAAATTCAAGTTCTTTGAGGCCACCACTGCATATTACTAACTGCAGTAAATTGCCAAGTACTTGTTATATTGGCAACCAATCAGGTAATTTAAGAAATATTAAAGACTAGCAATGATAAGTGAAAGTGTAAAATTTTTGCATCATAAATAAGGAAGCAATCCACCCATAAAAGAAAACCATTAGTAATGATATATTGACAGGCTTCAAAAAAAATCACAAAAAGTTATATATTATTTCTGCCTCTTATGTCCTTATTAATGTTTATAAGCATATTTATACTTACTTGAAACTACACCTTTCTACTCGAGTGCTAGATCTACTTATGATCTACTTACAACTAATAAATTATTTTTAGGTAATCTATTAATCCAGAGAAACACCTAGTTTATAAGTTATACCTTTCAATTGTAACTTTTAAAATTCTAACAGTTTTCATAAATTTATATCAATAAATGAAGAGAATGACAGCTCTATAACTTATTTGATAACCCGAATTCAAATAACACTTTAATATACCTACTGCTAAGTTATTTCCATTCAGCAGAACTTACAAAAATTAAAATTTCCAATTTAGGTTTACTCAGAACTACAAGGCAAATGTTCAAATTTTGCCACATAATTTTTAAACATTTGTTTTAATGAATATGGGAAATGAATTAGTAGTTAACATCCATAAAAATCCAAAATATTGGCGCCATCTAGTGAAATTTCACTCAGTTTTTTAACTGATAAGAAGCTATTATAGCAATTCCATAAATTTTGTATTACCAAATTAAAGAACTTCAACGGAAACTATTGTTAAATGTCTTTGTATATTACGGACTTCGTTAGTGTTAAGGAAGATACTAAAAAGAATTTCCACTGTCAAAAGCGAGAAAAATTCCTGTGGAAAATATTCAGGTTGAATAAAAGTTAATTTTGTGTTTTTTTAACAGAAGTTCTCAGTCGAGTAGAGCACCATAATATATTCAAAAGATGTACAGAAACAACACTGCATATACAACAGAATTAGATAGATCTCAAGAATATGATAAATTTTTTAAAACTTGCAATTGTTCATTAAAATATTATATTCATATTATATTTTGTTGTATCATCAGAAAATGCTTAAATCCAAAGACACTCGAGTACTTATTTAATTATTTTACTGCTTTAAAACATTCTTCTAAGGCACTTTAGAAAAAAACCTAAGAATTCTTTCTCTAAATTCAAATTTTTAAAATAAACTGCCCATTTTTCAGATCTGTAATCAATTTATTCAAAAAGCATTAATAAACATTATCCTCACTCCACTAACTATAGATATATCAAAAAACAAGCAGAATGAAAGATTCCTATCTTCTAGAAACAATGGTTCAACTAGGTACATAAGATAAGCATTTTTTTTAAAGATTCCATATATAAGAAATAGTGTTATTCAAATTAATCATAAATCAAAGAAAGCAAAGCAAATTTGCAGAACTCTTACAAGTCAACAATAAAAAAGATAATCTGTTTTAAAAAGGGCAAAGACTCTAGACATTTCTCTGAAGAAAAAATACAAATGGCCAACAAGTATATGAAAAAATAGTCAATATCAATAGTTTTTTGGGAAATGCAGATCAAAACCACAATGATATATCCCTTCACAGCAACTAGGATGGCTACAATCGGAAAGATAAACAATAGCAAGCATTGCAAAGATGTGGAGAAATTGAAACCTTCAATTTTACACTAATGTAAAATACTGCAGCTGCTTGTAAAATACTTCCACAAAAAGTTAAAACATAAGAATTATGGTATTATCCAACAATTCCACTCTCAGGTATACACCCCTGAGAAACGAAAACATATACCAGCACAACGACTTATATATGAATGTTCGTAGCTCAATTATTTTTATGCTCATTCTTATGCTTTTGTTTAGCATAGTATTATACTTATTTTTATTCTTAACCAAAAAGTATAATCAACCCAAATGTCCATCAACTGATAAAATGGATAAACAAAATGTGATATATCCATGTAATGGAATATTGAGCTATAAAAAAATGAAATATTGATACATGCTACAACATGGGAAAAATGATGCCAAATAAAAGAAGCCAGTCACAAAAGGACAAATATTGCATGATTCCATTTATATCAAATGTCCAGATAAGCAAGTCTACAGAGCCAGAAATAAATTAATGATTGCCTACAGTTGGGAGGACTGGAATAAAATGGGAGTGACTGCTAGTCAGGGTGAGTTAAATGTTCTAAAATTGATTGTGGTGATGGTTGCACAACTCTGTGAATACTCTAAACCACTCAATTATGTACTTTAAATGGATGAATTATGATATGTGAACCATATCTCAAGACAGCGGTTTTTAAAAAACAAAGCAAACTATAGAAATGATCCCTGAAGTGCTATGGTGAGGGCTGTGAATTGTGTAAGACTGTTGAATCAGAGACCTGTACCTCTGAAACAAATAATACATTATATGTTTAAAAAAGAAGAAGAAGAAGAAGAAGAAGATAGCAGGAAGGGAAAAATGAAGGGGGGGAAATCAGAGGGGGAGAGGAACCATGGGAGACTGTGGACTCTGAGAAACAAACTGAGGGTTCTAGACGGGAGGGGGTGGGGGGATGGGTTAGCCTGGTGATGGGTATTAAAGAGGGCACATATTGAATGGAGCACTGGGTGTTATAGGCAAACAATGAATCATGGAACACTACATCAAAAACTAATGATGTAATGTATGGTGATTAACATAACAATAAAAAATAAAAATTAAAAACAAAGCAAACTTCTAAATTCAAACTGGCCGGGTGAGCATGGAGTGCAGCCAGAGACCGGGGAGACGGGAGTGATTGACTGCTTTACCCTGGGGGCTCCCTGAGGAGTGGGGCCCGAGTTCTTGGCTCCTCCGGGGTGGAGATTGGGAGGCCGCCATTTTCACTCTCGTCCTCCAAAGCTGTACGGAAAGCTTGCAAGGGAACAAAAGCTCCCGAGAGCAAACCTGAGCAGATTAGCAAACCGGAACAGGTTACTTAGCCCGGACCGGGCAAGGGCGGGGCAATTCCACCTCTGGCAAAGACATTTGGGAACCATGGCAACAGGCACCCCTCAGAAGATCAACAAGAACAGCCAGCCAGGACCAGGTTTACCGATCAATGAGAACAGCAGAACTCCAGCGCTAGAGGAATACTGCACATAGAATTCATGGCTTTTTTCCCATGATTCTTTAGTCTTTCAAAGTTAATTTTTTTTAACTTTTTTTTTGAATTTTTCTTTTTCCCTTTTTCAGCCAACATCTTATCAATCCCTTTTTTATTTTTCATTTTTAGAGTCATATTCTATCCCTTCATAGTAGTTAACCTTATTTTTGGTATATATATATATTTGTTCTCTCTTTAAAATTTTGGGATACAGTTTCTTCTAACAGACCAAAATATACCCTAAATCTCTAGTGTATGGCTTTGTTCTAGTCTCCTGCCTGATCACATTCTCTCCCTTTTTTTTTTAAATCCTCTTCTTTCTTTTTTCAACCAACTTCTTATCAATTCCTTTTATAACATCTTTTATAATTTTCATCTTTATAGTCATATTCCATCCCTTCATCGTATTAACCTTTATTTTTGTACATATGTAAGTTTTTCTTTCTTTAAAATTTTGAGAGGACTTTCTTCTAACAGACCAAAATACGCCCCAAATCTAGTGTGTGGCACTGATCTATGCACCACCCTGATCATATTTGATCATATTCTGGGTTTTGTTTGTTTGTTTTTGTTTTTGTTCTTTTATCTTTTTCTTTTTTTTTTCTTTCCCTTTCTTTTCCCTCGGTTTCAGGTCTCTTCTGATTTGTTTAGTGTATATTTTTCTGGAGATGTTGTTACCCTGTTAGCATTTTGTTCTCTCATTCTTCTATTCTCCTCTGGACAAAATGACAAGACAGAAAAAATCACCTCAAAAAAAAAGAACAAGAGGCAGTACTGACTGCCAGGGACCTAATCGATACGGACATTAGTAAAATGTCGGAACTAGAGTTCAGAATGATGATTTTAAAGATACTAGCTGGGCTTGAGAAAAGCATGGAAGATATTAGAGAAACCCTTTCTGGAGAAATAAAAGAACTAAAATCCAACCAAGTCAAAATCAAAAAGAAGTGCATTTTGAAATAAACTCTAAATGACAAGGAAAAAAAGTACATTTTGAGAAACAAATCTGACAAGACTACACCCTCTTTTCTGGTATGTGTTAATTTACAGAAGTAAAGGGAAGGGAATGCCCTGGATTAGCCAGACCTAGAGAGTTCAGAGAAAGAACTTTGTAAAGATGTGAAAACATAAAAACCATAGAGGGAAGCCAAAGTCTAATATGCCAAAAAGAGGAGTGTGAATGTGTAAACATAAGCCAGAAACCAGAGTGAGATCCAGGGATACAAGAGAAAGAGCAATGGGCTCCATATAAGTAAAGAGCAATCTAGAGAGTTTTAAGGAATCACTACCTATAACTAATCTTTATGTACCATCTATTGTAGGAGTCAGTGCATCAGCTGAATTTAAAGAAACAAAAAAAATGGAATGAAGCTAGTCTACCTATCCCACACCAAATTTGTCAACTTTCCCAAGTCATACTTCTTGCAACTGCTCTTAAGGTGTGGGAGAGAGACTACAAAATGTTATTTTCCAAATCCAGTCTAACAATCATTGAGAAATTACCATTTAGCATTAGATAAGGCAAAAAAATTAGATTTTAAAAAATGGGAAAAAACTCCATCTTCCCTTGTTACCTCAAAACGTAAGTTAAAAATTTCTCCATATTAGAAGCAGATATTTGAAGAGACAAAAAAGCATTGAGAAATGCCATGTACAATTAAGGTCCTATTCAACTAGTTCATTCATCTTAAGTCCTTATTCCTTTTACCATTTATAGGGTAAAGAAATGAAAAATTATTCTTATTTTATTACTATGTAGGTCAGGATAGTCACGATAGGGAAAACAACTACTTTGAACAAAACATTTATTAGTTTTATATTATACTAACTATGAAGAAAATATCAATATGTTCATATTATCTCCTTTCATTATAAATGTTCTTTGATACCTCATATATTCTTACTTTATCAAAACTGTTTTCACAGAGTTGATTTTTAAAGGAAAAAGAGGCAAACTACATATTGTTAGAACCACCCTTGCATCCTTGGAATAAATCACACTTGGCCATGGTGTATGATCCTTTCAATGCACTGTTAGATTTTTTATTCAACAGTTAACATTTTTATTAAGGATTTTTACAACAATGTTCTTCAGGGATATTGGCTTATAGTTTTCTTTTCTTGGAGTGTCTGCCTGGTAATGGCATCAGGGTGATGCTAGCCTCATAAAATAAGTTTGGAAGCATTCCCTCTTCTACTTTCTAGAAGAATTTAAGGATTGGTATTAATACTTCTTTGAATGTTTGGTAGAATTTACCCATGAAAATATTAGGTCCTGGGCTTTTCTTTGTTAGATTTTTTATTACTGAGTCAGGCTCTTTGTTACTGGTCTATTCAGGCTTTCTATTTCTTCCTGATTCAATTTTGCTAGGTTGTATGTTTCCAGGAATTTATTCATTTCTTGTAGGCTGTCCAGTTTGTTGTTATAGTTGTTCATAACAGTCCCTTACAATCCTTTTTTTTTCCTCCTGAGGTATCCATTGAAATGTTTACTCTTTCTTCTGATTTTATTTATGAGTCTTTTCTCTCCTTTTCTTAGTCTACAGTTTGTCAATTTTATCTTTTAAAACACCAATTCAAATGTTTCATTCTTTTTTGTTGTTCTCCATTTGACTCACTTCTGCTCTAATCTTTATCATTTCCTCCCTTTGGCTAATTTGGGCTTGGTTTGTTCTTGTTTTTTAGTTCCTTGTGGTGTAAAGTTAATTTGTTTGATATCTTTCTTCTGTTTTAATATAAGCATTATTCACTAAAATTTCCCTCTTAGCTTTTGCTGCAGTCCATAGATTTGGTATGTTTTTGTTTGTTTCAAAATACCTTTTAAACTTCCTTTTTGATTTCCTCTTTGACTCAATGATTTTTCTCTTACTTTGTTTCTTTTTCATTTTTTAAAGGACTTTTTTCATTCAAGTATAATTAACCTACAGTGTTATATTACTTTCAGGTGTACAATGTAATTCAACAATTCTATATATTTCTCAGCACTCGTCAAGTATATTCTTAATCCCTTTTTACCCATTTCACCCATCCCCCCACCCACCTCTTCTCTGGCAACCACCAGTTTGTTCTCTGTCTATAAGAGTCTATGTTTTTGTTTCTTTTTTTAATGTTTCTTAAATTCCACATATGAATGAAATCATACGGTATTTGTCTTTCTCTAACTTATTTAATTTCACTTAGCATTTAACTCTCTAGGTCCATCTATGTTGTTGCAAATGGCAAGATTTCATTCTCTTTATGGCTGAGTAATATTCCAGTGTTTGTGTATGTGTACCTCTTCTTTTTCATCTATTGATAGATACTTGTTTGACCCAATGATTCTTAAGACAGAATTATTTAGTTTCTACATATTTGTAAATTTTCCCATTTTCTTGCCATTGCTGATTTCTATTTTTATTCCACTGTGGTCAGAAAAGATACTTGGAGTGATTTTGATGTTCTTAAATCTGTTAAGACTTGTTTCATGACCTTTCATGAGATCTATCCTGGAGAATATTCAGTGTGCCTTTGAGTAGAATGTGTATTCTGTTCTTGGGTAGAAATTTCTGCATAGGTCATTTAGATCCATTTGGTCTATAATGTTGTTCAAGTCAGCTATTTTTGTATGGATTTTCTGTCCGGATGTTCTATCCATTATTAAAAGTGGAGTATTGTAGACCCTTACTATTTTGTATTGCTGTCAATTTCTGCCTTAAGATCTGCCAATATTTGTTTTATATATTTAGGTATACTGATATTGAGTGCATTTGTAATTGTTATATCTTTCTATTGAAGTGACCCTTCGATCATTATATATTGACCTTCTTTGCCAAAAGAGACAGCTTTAAACTTAAATTCTATTATTTCTGACATACATAGAGCCAACCCAGCTTTCTTTTGATCATCATTTGCATGAAACACCTTTTTTCATCCCTCCACTTCTGGCCTATGTGTGTCTTTAATTCTAAAGTGTGTCTCTTATAGACAGAATATCACTGGATCTTGTTTGTTTGTTTTTTGAATACATTCAGGCACTATAGGCCTTTTGATTGGCAAATTTAATGCATTTACATTTAAGGTAATTATTGATAAGTGAGAAATTTACTATTGCCATTGTTAAAAATTGTTTTCTTTGTGTCTTATAATTGTTTAGTCTTTCTCTTCTTCTCTTGTGTTACTTTGTTACTTGATAGTTTTTTGAAGTGATTTGTTTTGGGTTTTTTCCCTTTCTCTTTTATGTACCTATTACAGTTTTTTTTTCATGATTAGCTCAAGAGTTGCCTAAAATATCTTGTAATTATGACCTTCCATTTTATTTTGATAACTTCAACCACATATAAAAACACTAATCTTTTATTACCTCCATATACACATACAGTTTATACTCTTGTAGACTGTTTCTTTTTATATTGTGTACCATTAAAAAATATTTTAACCTATTGACTTTCACATTAAGTTAAAGCAATTTACAAGTCATCTGTACTATTACATTAACCTATGTATGTTATATATTTACTTTTTTTAAGACTTTATTTATTTGACAGAGAGAGACACAGCAAGAGAGGGAACACAAGCAGGGGGAGAGGGAGAGGGAGAAGCAGGCTTCCCACGGAACAGAGAGCCTGATGCAGGGCTCAATCCCATGACCATGATCATGACCTGAGCCGAAGGCAGAATCTTAATGACTGAGCCACCCGGGCGCCCCTATATATTTACTTTTACCTATGAGATTTCATGCTCCTGTTTAGCATGTTTTCATTTTAATTTGAAGAAATCCCTTAAGCATATCTTGTAAGGCAGGTCTAAGAGTAACAAATTCTCAGTTATTCTTTGTCTGGGAAAGACATTATCTCTCCATTTTTAAGGAACAATATTTCTGAGTATAGTATTCTTATTTGGAAGTGGTTTCTTTCAGTACTTTGAATACATCTTCCTACCCTCTACTGGCCGCAAGATTTCTACTGAGAAATCAACTTATATTCTTGGGAAACAGTTTGGGGAGGGGAGAGTCTTATATGTGATGAATCACTTTTACTGCATTAAAAATTCTCTCTTTGTCATTGACTTTTCACAATTTAAATATAATGTGTCAGTGTAATCTTTGGGTTGATCTTATTTCAGGACCCTTGAGCTTCACGAATATTGATGACCACTTCCCTCCAAAGATTTGGGAAGTTTTCAGACATTATTTCTTTCTGTTCCTTTCTCTCTCTTTTCTTTCTGAGACTCCCAAAGTGCATATGTTGATTCTCTCATGATTTCCTATAAATGGTGTAAGATTTCCTCACTCCTTTTCATTCTCTTATCTTTTTTATCCTCTGACTGGATAATTTCAAATGAACTTTCTCTGAGTTGACAGATTCCTTCTTCTATTTGGATGAGTCTACTACTGAAGCTCTCTATTGCATTTTTAATTTCATTCATTGTATTCTTCAGCTCCAGAATTTCTGTTTAGTTCTTTTTGTGATTTCTATCTCTGTTAAACCTCACATTTTATTCAACTCTTGGAGCTGGGTCCAGTACAGGAGTATACTTGCTGCAGTGTTGGTGCTGTTGTCCAAGATGGGTACACTATACAGCTGCCACAGAGCCAGGGTCTTGGGTGTGTACATGGTTATGAGACATGAGTGGCAGCTCCAGCCCTGGAAGAATGGAGGAACTGTGATGCCTCCTTCTCCCGGAGGAGGCACAGTGGCATGGACTCCAGGCAGCTCCACTGGCTGGGTTAAGCCTCAGTGAAGACTGCAGGTATCCTCAGTAGCATAAGTTTCAGATGTCCAGAGTGGTGACAAGGGCTGCTAGTGTCCTCCTCCTCTCCTTTCATACATGGTGGGAAATTACACATTGGGATCCTTCTTGGCATCAAACTATGATGGACTGAGGGATGGTGTGAAGCAGGTAAAATGCCTCTTAAACTTTTCTATGTGGCCATCCTGAGTTTTGAGCTCCTAAGGGTTTCTGTAGCTTCTTTATTGTACTCTAAGCAATCCCAGAGCTATTTTCATCAGCATGTAGTTGTTTATTGTTTGTTACTATTTTTTATGGGGAGAAATAAGTGTTGGGACTCCTATTTCACCATCTTGTTGATGTGACTTCCAGAAAATACTCTATGTTTAAAAGATTCATTTCCACTCTTTGGTCTCAACCATAGAAACAAGATAACAAAGGGGACTCACCATTTGAAAAGCATCACAATAAGTACACATTATGCCACTACTATGGCCCTCAGCCCTACCACATCTTCAGAAGTGGACCTGTGGCAAGTGTGGCTACCCTGCCAAGCAGAGGAGAGAGAATAACTTGAGTGCCAAGGCTAAAAGATGAAATACCACTAGGACTGGTCAAATGAGGCCCCTAAAAATTGTATACCACAGATTCAGGCGTAGATTTTGTGAAGAAACAACACCTACACCCAAGAAGGCAGCTGTTGTACCATACAGTTCATCTTAAGGATTTCAATGATTAGTCACACAATAAATGTTCTGGTTTAAAACAAAATACCTAATTTCCTAAATTCCAGTTTCCAGTTCCACACATAAGGAACTTGGATATTGCCACTCCTCCCTAACAAGTAGAAACCTGAATAGAATGTAAAATCAAACTCTTTTTAGATCCATGAGAGATCAAAAAACACAGGACAAACCACTGCCCACAAGATTGAAGAGATAGACAAGCAAATACAGGTCGTCACAGCTTACCATAGCAGAGATTTAAAAGTAGAAAACACAGTGGAAACCAGTGCCAGTATAGGAATACCAAAACTATAATTGAAGAACTGCTGGAGTCTCAGTGCAGACAAGTCTGAGAGTTAAAAACTCCATGGGCCCCATCATAGGGGAGGACCCCATAATTCTAATTTACTTCCAGGAGCTCAACTAGGTTCTCACAGTAAATACTGGAGAAAAACCCTTTCATACATCTGGCAGGGGAAAAGGGAAAGGAAACGTTTTGAAATATACCAGAGCAAGCTCTCATGAAAATCAAACTAACCAGAGCCCAACCTACTAGAGCATTATCAGTACATAATAGACCTAGGGAAGCGAAATGCCCAATTCCAGTGACCTCTAGCCTTCCATATATAAGAAAAGGAAATACCTAACTCCAGCCCACACTAGCATTCTAACCCAGCTAAGAGAGAAAAAACTGAGAAATGCTTCTGAAGTTCACAGTCCAATTCAGAGGCACGGGCTCCCTAAGACCTGAGAGCTAATCATAGAACTACAGAACTCTTCCCCTTCCCCATACCTTACAACCATATTACAAAAGGCATATTTACAACAGTTCCTTTACCTAACAGAATGAATGTTTATATCCCCTGAAATTCATGTTAAACTTTTTCTCCCAATATGATGGGTTTTGGAGGTTTCACCTTTGGGAAGTGATTAACTCATGAGTGCAGAGCTCTGATGAATGGGATTAGTGTCCTTATTTAAAAAAAAAAAAAAAAAAAGACATCCAAGATAGCTCCCTACCCTTTCCACCATGTAAAGACACAGCAAAAAGATGACCTATGAACGAGGAAGTGAGTTCTCAATAGAACTGAATCTGCTGGCACCTCATCTTGGACTTCCCACACTCCCAGAACTATAAGGAATAAATTTCTCTTATTTATAAGCCATTCAATCTATGCTATTCTGTTCTAGTAACCTAAACAAACTAAGACATCGGGTTATTAAGAGAAAATTATAACAAATATTAAAAAGCAAAAAATTAGAAGAAACAGGGCAAGCACAGAGCCAAACATGGCAGGGAGAGTGCCATCATCAGATGGGGAACTTAAAACAAGTAGGATTAATACACTAAGTGCTGGGCCCCTGGGTGGCTCAGTCGTTAAGCATCTGCCTTCGGCTCAGGTCATGATCCCAGGGTCCTGGGATTGAGTCCCACATCGGGCTCCCTGCTCAGCGGGAAGCCTGCTTCTCCCTCTCCCACTCCCTCTGCTTGTGTTCCTGCTCTCACTGTCTCCCTCTGTCAAATAAATAAAATAAATAAAATCTTTTAAAAAAAATACACTAAGTGCTCTAATGAATAAAGAAAATAGAAGGCAAAAACAGATGAGAATGACAGACAAGGCAGAAAAAGAATGCATGATAAAAATAGGAGCAAAAAACAAGGGCATCAAATAGAAAACAGTAACAAATGTGGTAGATATTAATCCAACTATATCAATAATCCTTGAATGTCAGTGGTCTAAATTCACCAATAAAACAGAGAGATTGTCAAAGTGGATCAACAAATAAGACCCACTATATAAGATTTGTATAGTAGTCCTGCAATCTATAAGAATCCCACTTTAAATATAAAGACAAATATAAATTAAAAGCAAATGGAGAAAAACATACCATGCTAACACTAATCAAAACAAAGCAAGAGTAGATATATCAATTTTAAACAGTACAGACTTCAAAGCAAAGAAGATTATCAGGGCTAAAGAAGATCATTACATAATAATAAAGAGGTCAGTTCTCCAAGAAGACATAACAATTCTTAATGTGTATGTGCTTAACAACAAAGCAGCAAACTATATGAGGCAAAACTGATAGGACTGCAAGTAGAAATAAGTGAATCTACTATCACAGTTGAAGACTTCAACACCCCTTTCTCAGAAATGGACAGACTAACAAACAGGCATATAATAATAAATATAATAATAATATAATATAATCAGTAAAGACAGTTGGAATCAATAACACTATCAATCAAACAGATATAATTGATATTATTTATAGCAATAAAAGCACATATGAAAATCTAAGTTTCCACCTTAGGAAAATAAAAAAGAAGACCAAATTAAATTGAAAGTAGGCAAAAGAAAAAAATAAATAGAATTAGAGCAGAAATCAATAAAATTGATACAGATATCAATAAAATTCATAAAAATGAATAAAGAAAATCAATGAAACCAAAAGCTAGGTCTTTGAAAAGATCAATCAAATCTATAAGTCTCTAGCCAGGTAAACTAAGAAAAAAAGAGAGGACACAATTACTAATATCAAAAATGAAGGAGGGGACATCACTACAGATCCCATAAACATTAAAAGAATAATAAAGGAATACTATGAACTCTATGCCCATACATTTGATAAGTGAGATAAATTGGGCCAATTGCTTGAACGACTCAGTCTTCCAAACTCACACAAGAAAAAAACAGATGATCCAAATAGGCCTGTATCTGTTTTAAAAATTGAATCAGTAATTAATAACCTTCTAAAAAAAGAAAGTAACAAGCCCAGGTGGGTTCACCAGTAAATTTTACCAAACATTTAAGGAACACATTATATCAATTTCTATAAACTCTTTCAGAGGATAGAAGCAGAGGGAATACCCCCTAACTCATTCAATGAAGCCAGCATAAGCCTAATACCAAAACAAAAACATTACAAGAATAGAAAACTACAGACTGTATCTCTCATGGTTCTAAATTAACACTTTTTATACTGTTTGAGATTTGTAATTGTAATTCTATAAAATCAATTCTATTGTATTATTATGTTATTGTGTCTCTTCATTTCTAGAAACAATATTTCTCATTCCTGATTGATATTCAGGGGAAGACCAAGGAAATCAAATTCAGAGAAAATTCTTATTGAATAGTCACTGATTTTTCAGCTGAGAATCATTTATCCTTTTCTAAGTGATCCATTTTAAAATTTTTATTCTATAATCTTCAAGGTTTTTTATTTACTTGAATATAGTTAAAACACAATGTTATATTAGTTTCAGATGTATATCTAGTGATTCAATTTCTCTATACACTATGCTATGCTCTCCACAAGTAGCTACCATCTGTCACCACACAACATTACAATATCATTAACTATACTCCCCATGCTGTCCCTTTTGTTCTAATTTATTCATTCCATAACTGTAAGCCTTTATCTCCCACTCTTCTTCACCCATTTTTCCCAACCTCCTATACTCCTTTTCTCTGGTAACCATCAGTTTGTTCTATGTATTTTTAGGTCTGATTCTGCTTTTTGCTTGTTTATCTATTCATAAGTTCTATTTTTTAGATTTCACATATGAGTAAAATCATATGGTATTTATCTTTCTCTGATTTAATTCACTTAGCGTAATACCCTCTGAGTCCATCCATGTTATTGCAAAAGGCAAAATTTCATCCTTTTTTATAGTTGTGTCATATTCCAATGTTCAGGTTTTCATGTTTAAATATAATAATATACTGAAGGGAAAAAAAAAGTCTATGGTTTTATCTGCCTACAAGTTCCAAAAGAGTAAACTAAAACATAGCTATAAAAAAATGTAATGAAATCTTGGGTTTTATATTAATAAATATATACTATCCAGAAGAAGGAAGATGAAAAGTCCTACTATGTACAAATCAGACTACACCAAGAATATTATGCTTAGTTCTAGTATCATATTAAAAAGAGAGAGAAAGAGAAAGAGAGAGACTCAAAAATTAAAGAAGATCCCTAGATAACTTCAAAGGAAAATAAATTATCATGAATTTAAACAATGAAAACAACGTCAAAAATATTTGGAACATTTATACTTACTACAAAAAGACTGAAAAGGAGATTGAAAAGAAGTCACAGGAAGAGGGAGAAAAAGTAGGCAGGAGGCAGGCAAATTTAGATCAGTTTAAGAAGGAAATTGTAAGAAACAGAGTTGTCCACTACTGAAACAATAAACCTTAGGGCTAGTCAGTTCTTTATCACAAGAGTTGTTCAAGCAGAGATGGTGATCACTTGATAGAGATTTTAAGTATAGTTCCTTCAACAACATTCACTGAATAACAACTAGCTACCAGGCAGAGTAGATCCAAGAGTACTCTAACCTTGTAATTATAAGAGTCAATGATCTTAAAATGTAGAAAGTAGATAAAATAGCTACATTTCAACTTACCTTTTTTTCCTCCTGCAATATTATTACTTCATAAAATCGCGGGAGATTTAAGCAATAATTTTGTTGTTTATCTTTCTTGATGTTAATATTTTCATAATGAGGTGTCTTTTTCCTTTAGAAAAGTCAGAAAAATTGAGGAGCTCTCAGTTTCAAATATATAATTGTTTATAAAAGCAAAGAGAATATTTTACACCAACACTGTCTGCTTAAAAAGTATATAATAAGACCATCTGGATATGTTAAGCCAATATATTCTAAATTTTGTAAAATGTATTCATCTATGTTAGTTGTGCATTTTCCAATTCAGAGCATTATAAAAAACCTATACTAATAATGACTCCAAAAAAAATAGGATGTGGGATTTATATTAGTTTAAATAAAAAGCCACTAGGGTGCCTGGGTGGCTCAGTCATTAAGTGTCGGCCTTCAACTCGGGTCCTGATCCCAGGGTCCTGAGATCGAGCCCCACATCAGGCTCCCTGCTCCATGGGAAGCCTGCTTCTCCCTCTTCCACTCCCCCTGCTTGGGTTCCCTCTCTCGCTGTGTCTCTCTCTGTCAAATAAATAAATAAAATCTTTAAAATAAATAAATAGCCACCCAAAAAAGTTTCCTGTGTATTCTATTTAACATAAAACATCTTTAAAATTTCAAATCCCTTGATATTTCAACTATTTATATCACAAAACAAAAGAGGGGGCAGAAAGTTCTTTAAAAATAAAAGAGAAGCTTATTTTCACTGAAATTTACACAGCCTTAAGAAAGAATAAGAAACTAAAAGTGATTAACAGCCCAAGATTTAGAGTCAGACAGCCTGATATGAATCCTAGCACTGTTACCTACTAGCTGTGTGACCTTACACAAATCACCCTACTTCTCTAAACTTCAGAGTAGATTCTTCACCTGACTGTAAATAGTAACAACCAATTCTTAAGATTGTAAAGATTACAGTAGATAATATAGGTGAAGCATTTAATGCCATAGATTGCCCATAAGAACACAATAACTGAGCTATTATTACAAGAATTTTTTCTTAAGATTTATTAATTTATTTTAAAGAAAGAGCATGAGCAGGGGGGCAGAGGGAGAGGGAGAGAGACTCTCAAGCAAACTCTACACAGAGCACAGAGCCTGATATGGGGCTCAGTCTCATGACCCTGAGATCACGACCTGCTCCAAAATCAAGAGTTGGGCATTTAACCAACTGTGCCACCCAAGTGCCCCTACAAGAATTATTTTTAAATAGGCTATATGACTATACTATTTTTTCCATTTCTTAAACAGAATTTAAAAAAAAAACCTCATATTAAACATTTCCAAGGAACTATACTGAACAAAAACATTTTTAAAAACAGGTAATAGAAAAACATAAAAACAAATGCTTAAGTTATATAACTGCAAATATTTTCTTTGATATTGCTATGATTTAAATACCCATTTAACAGTTCACTGGTGAATGCTGACTTTGCTGACTTTTTTCACACAAAATTCAACAAATGAACTTGTGTTCAAAACTTCAGAGAATTTGGTGGATAAGAAATTTATATTTCAGAGATCAGAAGGGTCACATATCATTTAGGTCTATGTCTTTCGCAAAAAGAGACCTAGAAGTTTATCTTTCCATTTACAATGACCAGGTATCTCCACTTTTATACTATATCAAATATCCCAGAATAATTCTGACTCGATCAGTAAAGCAAAAGGTAAATAAATAAATAAATAAATAAATAAATAAATAAATAAATAAATAAAAAGGTACAAAATGTCAAGTACCAGATGGAACCAAGACAACTGCAAATAAAAGATACGGTGAAGGCAGCAAAATCAAAAAGCAGACAAATTATGGAAATGGTGACATATATGAAGCAGTCTGGAATGCAATCTATATGGATACATTCCTAAGCAAAAGTGAAAATGCAAATAGAAGCAGCATAGGAAATAAAAAGCTCAAAGAAAAAGTAACATTAAAAAACCAGGAATTAGAATGGGAGTGGGATAGGGATGGAGAAACAAAAGAGACTGTTAGCAAAAAACTGCCAAGCAAAATCAGAGCAACAAGGTTAGACAGAGTTGTGGTTATGCCTGCAGTATGTAGTCAGAAGTGTAATGGAATGGAAGGAAAGCAATCATCAGGAACTACATACCTTAAAAAAAGGTTGAAGCAGTAATCAAAAATCTCCCAACAAACAAGAGCCCAGGGCCAAATGGCTTCCTAGGGAAATTCTACCAAACATTTAAAGAAGAATTAAGACTTATTCTTCTGAAACTGTTCCAAAAAATAGAAATGGAAGGAAAACTTCCAAACTCATTTTATGAGGCCACCATTACCTTGATCCCAAAATCAGACACAGACCCCATCAAAAAGGACAATCACAGACCAATATCCCTGATGAACATGGATGCAAAAATTCTCACCAAAATACTAGCCAATTGGATCCAACAGTACTTTAAAAGGATTATTCACCACAACCAAGTGGGATTTATTCCTGGGCTGCAAGGTTGGTTCAACATCTGCAAATCAATCATTGTGATACAGTACATTAATAGAAGAAAGAACAAGAACCATATGATCCTCTCAATAGATGCAAAAAAAGCATTTGACAAAGTACAGCATCCTTTCCTGATTAAAACTCTTCAGAGTGTAGGCATAGAGGGTACATAGCTCAATATCATAAAAGCCATCTATGAAAAACCCACAGCTAATATCATTCTCAATGGGGAAAAACTGAGAGCTTTCCCCGTAAGGTCAGGAACACAGCAGGGATGTCCACTATCACCACTGCTATTCAACATAGTACTAGAAGTCCTAGCCACAGCAATCAGACAACAAAAAGAAATCAAAGGCATCCAAACTGGCAAAGAAGAAGTCAAACTCTCACTCTTTGCAGATGATATGATACTGTATGTGGAAAACCCAAAAGACTCCACCCCAAAACTGCTAGAACTCATACAGGAATTCAGTAGAGTGGCAGGATATAAAATCAATGCACAGAAATCAGTTGCATTTATATACACCAACAACAAGACAGAAGAAAGAGAAATTAAGGAGTCGATCCCATTTACAATTGCACCCAAAACCATAAGATACCTAGGAATAAATCTAACCAAAGAGGCAAAGGATCTGTACTCAGAAAACTATAAAATACTCATGAAAGAAATTGAAGAAGACACAAAGAAATGGAAAAACGTTCCATGCTCATGGATTGGAAGACCAAACATTGCGAAGATGTCTATGCTACCTAGAGCAATCTCACATTTAATGCAATCCCTATCAAAATACCATCAATTTTTTTCAAAGAAATGGAACAAATAATCCTAAAATTTGTATGGAACCAGAAGAGACCCCGAATAGCCAGAGGAATGCTGAAAAAGAAAAGCAAAGCTGGTGGCATCACAATTCCAGACTTCAAGCTCTATTACAAAGCTGTAATCATCAAGATAGTATGGTACTGGCACAAAAACAAACACATAGATCAATGGAACAGATCGCTTCTCAGCCTTTTGGCTAAGATCAAGTGTAGATCAATGGAACTAAATAGAGAGCCCAGAAATGGACCCTCAACTCTATGGTCAATTAATCTTCCACAAAGCAGGAAAGAATATCCATTAGAAAAAAGACAGTCTCTTCAACAAATGGTGTTGGGAAAATTGGACAGACACATGCAGAAGAATGAAACTGGACCATTTCCTTACACCACACACAAAAATAGACTCCAAATGGATGAAAGACCTAAACGTGAGAGAGGAGTCCATCAAAATCCTAGAGGAGAACACAGGCAGCTACCGCTTCAACCTCAGCCGCAGCAACTTCCTCCTAGAAACATCGCCAAAGGCAAGGGAAGCAAGGACAAAAATGAACTATTGGGACTTCATCAAGATTAAAAGCTTTTGCACAGCAAAGGAAACAGTCCACAAAACCAAAAGACAACCGACAGAATGGGAGAAAATATTTGCAAATGACATATCAGATAAAGGGCTAGTATCCAAAATCTATAAAGAACATCAAACTCAACACCCAAAGAATGAAGAATCCAATCAAGAAATGCGCAGAAGACATGAACAGAGACTTTTTCAAAGAAGACATCCAAATGGCCAACAAACAGACGAAAAAGTGCTCAACATCACTCAGCATCAGGGAAATCCAAATCAAAACCTCAATGAGATACCACCTCACACCAGTCAGAATGGCTAAAATTAACAAGTCAGGAAATGACAGATGTTGGCGGGGATGCGGAGAAAGGGGAACCCTCCTACACTGTTGGTGGGAATGCAAGCTGGTGCAGCCACTCTGGAAAACAGTATGGAGGTTCCTCAAACAGTTGAAAATAGAGCTACCATACGATCCAGCAATTACACTACTGGGTATTTACCACAAAGATACAAATGTAGGGATCCGAAGGGGTACGTACACCCCAATGTTTATAGCAGCAATGTCCACAATAGCCAAACTATGGAAAGAGCCAAGACGTCCATCGACAGATGAATGGACAAAGAAGCTGTGGTATATATACACAATGGAATATTATGCAGTCATCAAAAAAGAAACGAAATCTTGCCATTTGCAACAACATGGATGGAACTAGAGGGTATTATGCTGAGCGAAATAAGTCAGTCAGAGAAAGACATGTATCATATGATCTCATTGATATGAGGAATTCTTAATCTCAGGAAACAAACTGAGGTTTGCTCGAGTGGTGGGGGGGAGGGATGGGGTAGCTGGGTGATGGACACTGGGGAGGGTATGTGCTATGGTGAGTGCTGTGAATTGTGTAAGACTGATGAATAAAAGACCTGTACCTCTGAAACAAATAATACATTATGTTTAAAAAAAAAAAAATAGTCGGAAGGGAAAAATGAAGAGGGGGAAATGGGATCAGGAGATGAACCATGAGAGACTATGGACTCTGAGAAACAAACTGAGGGTTCTAGAGGGGAGGGGGGGGATGGGTTAGCCTGGTGATGGGTATTAAAGAGGGCACGTATTGAATGGAGCACTGGGTGTTATATGCAAACAATGAATCATGGAACACTACATCAAAAACTAATGATGTAATGTATGGTGATTAACATAATAAAATTTTTAAAAAAATTTTTAAAAAAGGTTACTTTTGCCTTATTATAATTAAACCTCAGTAAAACTGATGAGCAGGTAGGCAGGCAAGCAGGCAGACAGAAAGACAGACAGATGAGCAAACCAGCCAAACTGAAAGAAAAAAGGATAAAATTAGAATACTGAATAACAAAAACATATGTCAAGGGGATGAACAGAGTTAATTAGAATATTTCATAGACTTTGTTTTGTTTGGAAGAATGACAAAGATATTAAGTTAGACACCATTAAGTTAAATATACATATTAAAGTTCTAGTGTTCTGCTAAAAGAATAAAAATACAAGGTATACCTCCCATGTTAGGAGAGTTAAAAAAATGAAAAAGAAAAGAGAAGAGGGTATAAATTCCCCAAAATAAGAATCATGTTTTATTCTTTTTATTCCTAGTTACTATGTGTAGTACTAGCACAGAGAAAGAATTCAAACAATGTTTGTTCAGTAAATGAATATTAGCAAGGGAGTCTAAGAAAGAGTCTCAGCTACAGCCACCACTGGTATATAGATGTGTTTGAATCTGTCTAGGAAACTAATTAGATAGGTAATCACCGTGGGACTTATAAGAAAACTCATTTATGAGAGAAGAAGAATCAGGCAGATAAGCTGGCTCTTGTTTAAAAATTTTAATGAGGAAAACAGGTGATAGATTCTGAGAACATGGTATTTGTTATGCAATTTTGTTTTCCATGGACCCATGTCTAAGGCCTTACTGTAGAAGTAGGAGAAAATAAAGACAGAACAAGTTATTCTACCAGAAATATATTTCCTAGTTAAACTTCATAAATATAACCTCCAAAGTGACGCTATGGCTCTGATCCCACACTGAGAATGGCTTCTAAATCTATCATTTAGTCGGAAGAATGGACACCAGAGCCAGACACAAATGAATATATTAGAATACTTTCTAGTAAAGAACTACATTAAAGGTATACTATACTTTATTTATTTATTCATTTAATTGTTTACTTACTGGACTATATCATATTGTCCAGGACCAGGCCCTGACTTTATAGGTAACTCAAGTCTTCCTAAAGAGTTGCCAAAATGTATCCCCTTGTATTTCAAAGTTGCATTGGAAAAACCCTTTAAAAAAAAAAAAAGTGAAGATTAGACATAGTTTAAATAAATCATGAAACAATGTTTAACTTCATTTAAGTCTAAACCTAAAATAAGGACAGCCTTAGTCAAGGGGGTTCCCGCAACCACTGCTCAAGTCTTCTCTCAATCTAAGTTAACACTGCTATGCCCCATCCTACTTCTGAGTCAGCCAGGATTCTCAGAGAAGTATCTCTACTTTTAGCATATCCTCAACCAATATGAACAGCTCTTCCCTTGGCAGGACACTCAGCAACCTAAAACCTTAAGTACAATAAAGATGAGCTCCTCATCATTTAAACAAGGGAGGATAGGGCAGAACTGTATGATTTAGGGAACAGAAAGTCTGTTAAAAATGATCTTAATTAAATAGAAATTATATTGATTTCCAGAAATCAAATTCAAATTCAAATATCACCAGCAGATATTAGATAATTTCTAATTACCTAGTATTTAAAACTCTAACACATTCATGTAAAGTTTTCAAATAGCAACAAATTTATGACAAACAAATTAAACACTACCCCCCAGTTCATTCTATTAATGTTTGAGGTCCAGATTCGTCCTTTAATGCCAAAGAAATTATCTGTGACATGAGAAATCAACAAGCATGTTTCCTTTGCATCCACCATAATAAATGTCAAAATTTAAGCATGACCCTGAAAAGTTCACTTTAGGAAAGTTAAAGGACGTGGTTTCATCAGAAATTAATAAAATAATACAATGTAACATAAGAACAGTAACTTCTCTTACAGAAATTCTCTTTTGTAGACCTCATAGATTCTAAATTGAGCAATCATTTAAAAATTTCTTTAAAAATCATTTTTTAACTGACGGTAAAAGGTAAACTCTGGTCTACTTACCTTATTTTTTAATTCACATTTATAAAAATATGGTTTTAAAATAAGCTTGGATTAATAATCCAATTTATATACATATAAAAAATAAAATCCCCATAACAAATTTGTAGCTTAACTGCATAAAAGAGAGTCACTTGTCCCAGGTGAGTATTACTCTTCTAGAACAGTGGAACCAACCTCTCTCAATTATCATTATATTATTAATGAAATAAATAGCAATATTAGTAATATAAAGTATAATTCCAATTCAAAATGGTGAATCAAACCCATATCTGCCTGACTCCTACCAAAATTTCAAAAAAATTCTATAAAATGGACACAAATTATCAATACTAGAAACTAAGAGAAGGTATCATTCATGTTCCAAAACTTCAAAGAATTTCTGGAAAATATAGCACAGCAGAGTCTACAACAAGAAAGAGAACTCACTGCATGTGAAAAGAACCTCCTCTGAAGCTTATTGATGACCCCAATGAGACAGAAACTAAAGATAAGGATGGACTCTTGGGTGGTAAGTAGGGAGCAATTCTCAAAACTACTAATACCCTTGGAGATTTGTGCCAGAACCATTACATGAATTGATGAAAAGCAATGTTACACCCACTCTATTCTTGGCATGCACAGTTGGAAATAAACTGGAAGCTCTGCCATTGGCCCCTAATGAGGACAAACTCTATTTAGAGAGGTACCACTCCAGAAAGCTTTGGGATGCCACAACAAAATTCAAAAAGAATCTGGTACAGCACTAAAATTCCCTACTATGTGAAAATGCCTTTTATTTCCCAGAACTTACTATTAACTAGCTCTCAAATGTTATAGAATACAACACAGTAAAACTAAACTTTCCCTTCTACACCCACCTAATCTTAAAGAATTAAATAGGGGCCAACAAAATCTCTGACAGAACTTTGATGTTTCCATGAAGTGAAATAGGACCTTTGTTGATTCTTTTTATAGATGCAATCTCACAGAGAAATTGAACTGCAGTTTCTCTACAGGCTTCCCCTGGTTTGATTTCCCTTATTTACTCGTTTGGGGTGGTAGAGGATGTTGGAGCTGAGGGTAGAGAAACAGGGAGTTATTAATTATGTCTAAGTAAGATTCAGACATGTTTTGAAATGTCTAGTGAACTAATAGGGCAAATCAACCAGAAGGTGAATGTGAAAACTAATCCTATGGAAAGCAGCTAATCATAATGACCCTCATCCAGTAAGAAAGAAAATCCTACTGTCCAAAAAGCATTTAGCAATGCTAAATATTGAATATTTTCTGTGGACTGAATTCACTCCCTAACATTCCCCACTGGATTTATGCCTGTGACCTACAGGGTACAAAGAGGCTATGATAAAAATCTAAAAGACCTCTTTCATTAAACACTAGTAAAACTCAGTGCTACTTCTAGACCCCTATAATACAACATAACACAAAAAGAGAAAGACATTATTCCCCCAACTTCACCCCAGTTCATTATGCAGCTTTAGCTGTGATCAAGTACATTGGCAGAAATGCCCAGCAAAGAGCACCATCTGGTAAGAGCCTGAAGTGCCTGGTAGAACAGCAGCTATCTCAGTGGAAATAGACTTGTTCAGGAGCATGGTCAAGACAACCCCTGAGGACTTCCAGAAACACCTGGGAAGAAGTTTGCAGAAGGCTAGAAGACCGTTACATCAATAGGAGGAGACAACTTACATTTGAGTTATTAACAAAATTGTGACTCTCTTTAATACCCATAATCCAATGAAACCTGGGAAAACTTGTTATATAAATAAAAAGGATTAATCCTTATTTCCACTAGGAATATTTCCAGCACTGTAAGTGGTCTCAATGTACTTAGATTATTAATATGTAGATCCCTTCTAATGAATTATAATGCAAAGAGTGGAGAGGTATTTTCCTATCTTCACTGTAGACGTTCAGCTTTAACACACTATGAAGCTATAACACTATAAATCACTGTATCAAAGATGATATTATTACTATTATTATCATAAATAGGTTGTCTAGTTGATACATGATTCTCAAGCCCAGATCTTTGTCAGTATTAGAAGGAACAGAGCTATGAATAAAAATTGAAAGAGCTGTCTCACCAATCTCTATAGCACATAGAGTATACACTGCTTTGGCACTCCAGAGTATAACACAAAAGGAAATAAGGCAGTCAGATCACCCAAAGGCTTTGAATCTGGGGTACAGAAACAAATGTAACACCTAGCAGAACAGTATAGAAAAATGGGACAGCCTGACATGTCCAACAGAGCTACAGATGGTAGTAGATGAATACTGGAAGAAACCGTGGCATCCACTAGAGTAGGTGAAAAGCAGCCTGTTCCTTTGGGTCAGTGGCAACTCCAAAGATTGCTGCACCCTACAGAGCTTTAGGAAAAGAAAGAACGCCAAGCCACACAACACTTCCTTTTGCTAAAGTAAGTGTTCTAGATCATCTTTCAAATGGAATTACCTAATATAGCCATAAATTCCAAAGTACATATATAGTTGTGTGGACAGAAAGAGCAAAATTTCCTAATTTGTGTTATACTTTACTTTTACTTAGAAATTAAGTTAAATTTCATAATTGTGCAGATTTTTGGCATAATAAGAAGTAAAGCACAATGTAGAACTCTGTTTTAATACAATATAACCATGTTAGATATGTTAGATATTTTATATGTTTCAGGCAAGAGCATATCTACTATGTTTATTTACTATAGCCTATAGATTTTTTTTTAAAAAGCAGTATTTTAAGACAGCATTTTGATAAATCATCTCTTACATCACATTTTTATAGCCTAAAACATACATGTTAAAGTTCTATATTAATTCTTTTAACACAGCATTTTAAGACCTTGAGCAGAATTAGGTCTAGGAAACTTTCTTCAGGTTAATTTACACCGTTGTGATTTTGTGGTTCAACTGTTTAACAATTCTTAAGGTAATCCAGTAGAAGGAAAGATCATGCATAAATATACATACACACCATTCAAGACATTAGCAAAATCGTTTTCCTATATATACAGCAAAATTAATTTCACCTAAACCATATGAATTGACAACTACTTACTTCACTAACCTCTGATTGCAGAGGTTACTCAGGTAAATGTTCAATCTGAAATTTAATTTAAAAGCCTCTTAAAAATGCAAGACAGAAAATGAAAAATAAATTGATGCACTCTTAACTCTAAATCATACTCTCTTTATGTCAAGAAGTGTTGACAATATCAACTTCAAGGTCATTGTCAACTTGGAAAATCATTAGCAAATAAAATATGACTTAACTGAAGCAAACTCAGCATGGAGCTGCATTATTTTAAGTGAATGTTGTAATACAACTTGAAAAAGAATTACTAACTGTCACTCCCATTGACAATAAAATGTATGAAGAAGGAGCTATGCAACTTTTCCACCATGTCTTTTCCATAATTAAGTATGGAAATAGAATTTGTGAAGAATTCATGTCCCAAAGTATATCAATTCAAACACTAATGGACTGTTCTCCAGTGTGGCAGCACATGGGTAGTTCCCAGCATGTTATCATTAGCAAATGTCAGTGTCATAATTCCACCACAAACTCTGCTTGTGAAATCCACCTCTGAAAAGTAGGTTTCTAATGGTTACCTGGGCTCTTCTTAAGAAAAAAAGAGAGAGAGAGAGATGCTAAATTTTATAATTCAAATGTTACATAAAGTAACTTATATAGAGAATTTTTCCTTACAGATTAAGTACAGCTAAAACTTATCATTTGTTGGCTAGAGTCTTACACAACTCTTAATTTCAGAGTTTCTTTTCTATTTCAAACTATTTAAAATATCTCCAGCATATGTTATTCACCAGTTCAGGGAAAAAGAACAACTATTACATATCTCTTGTATTATTTTCTTAATCGTCTATTAATATTCACATCTAGAAACTAAGCCCACATATAAGATTACCTCAAAAAGCAACTAAAGAGATCACTGAATTATCAGAAATTGGGTAAGATCTAAATAAACATTACTACAGTATCAATTTCACAAGTAGTCTATAGGAATCTGTATTTTTTCTGAAGGAAAAATAAATTTTATATGTCAAAGTAATGTTTATTCATATGTGAAAAAGGTTTTGTACATCTAGGTAAGCTTGGAGTCATGGTTCTAGCCCTTGAATAGATAGAATATTCCAAAACAAAGAAACAGTATATATGAAAAGTATAATTTTAAAGAAAAGAATAACCATTTTGAAATTTAAGGTAAGAGTAATCAGAGAATTGTTTAAGCTAAGACCAAAAATCTAGGACTATTGTGAAAAAGAGCTTAAGTAACCTGGCCAAGGACAAATAACTATTAAGTGGTGAAGCCAAGAAAAAAAACCAGGTGGTATACTCCATTCAACTACATCTCCTAACTCTTCTTTACCTTCAACAGAATATACTGATACTAGACCATAGGACTTCCATTAATTTCACTGCAATTTTTTTATATAATTTATCTCTACTGTTCTTCTAAGCATCTTCCTCAAATATCTAAGATATGGGCACTGTCTGTTGAAGACGACTAATTATTTTGAGATTATTAACAGGATAATGGGATAGTCAAGGCCTGAAAACCAGGTATGGCATAGAAAGAGAGGGCAAAATAGTCATGGGACAAAAGACCCCATAGTCAGAAGAAATGGGAATTCTCTGAGAATAGGGGAAACATCTATAACTTACAATGTCCTTTCTCTCCATATTTCCAGAGATAACCTGGTTTTTCTTAAGTTTTATAGCATAAAACAATCCAAATCATGAGAGACCTGGACTCCGGGAAACAAACTGAGGGTTACAGAAGAGAGGGGGGCGGAGGGATAGGGTGACCGGGTGATGGGTATTAAGGAGGGCACATGTTGAGATGAGCACTGGGTGTTATACGCAACTAATGAATTATTGAACACTACAACAAAAACTTATGATGTACTATATGTTGGCTAAATGAACATAATGAAAACAACTGTACTTGAACATAAAATGTATCATCTCTATTGTGTTCCACAATCAATAGAAATCAAAAAGAGGAGTTACAAGCTAAAAATAAAATAATACTGGCTTATGTATTTGCCATTATCATTGTTCTTTAATTCTTTGTATAGATTTGAGTTACTATCTAATGAGCTTTCATTTCAGCCTGAAGGACTGCCTCTAGTATTTCTTTTAGAGGAAGTACTAGAGATAAATTCTATTAGTTTCCGTTTACTTGGGAATGTCTTAATTTCACCTTCATTTTCAAAGAACAGAATTCTTGATTGGCAGTCTTTTTTTTTTTTTTTTTTTTTTTCCAGCACTTTGAAAATATCATTCCATTGCCTTCTGGCCTCCATGGTTTCTGGTAAGTCAACTGTTAATCTTATTGTGGAATTCCTTGTCACTTCTCCTGCTCTTTTAACACCTCTCTTTGTCTTTGGCTTTCAACAGTTTGACTGTAACATATCTAGGTATGCATCCCTTTACATTTATCCTGCTTGGAATTCATTGAGCTCCTTGTATGCATAGATCAATGTTTTTCAACAAATATGGGGTGTTTTAGCCATTATTTCTTCAGACATTCTCTCTGACCCTTTTTCTTCTCTCCTGGGACTTCCATTATGCATATGTTGGTATGCTTGATGGTGTTCCACAAGTCTCTGAAGCTATGTTTATTTTTCTTCATTCTTTTTTCTTTTGTCAGACTATACAGTATCAATTGATTTGTCAAATTTCCTTATTCTTTCTTCTGCCAGTTCAAATCCATTACTGAATCCCTCTAGTAAATTTTCAAGACCGTAACTGTACTTTTCAATTCCAGAATTTCTATTTGATTTCTTTCTATAATTTCTAACTTTTTTATTGATACATTCTATTTGGTGAGACACTGTTCTTATATTTTTCTTTAGTTCTTTAGACATAGCTTCCTTTACTTCTTTGAATATATTTAAAATAGCTGATTTAACAACTTTGTCTACATACTGGCTTCTTCAAGAACAGTTTCTATTGGTTGCTTTTCCTACATATGGGCCACATTTTTTGTTCTTTACATTTCTCGTAATTTTTTTGTTGAAAATTACACATTTCAGATAATATAATGGGGCAAATCTGAAAATCAGAATCTCCCTCCACCACCTAAGAGTTTGTTGGTGCTTGTTTTGTTAGTGATTTTCCTGGACTCTCTCTAGATTCTGTATTCTTTGTCATATGTGTCTACTGAAGTCATAGCCTGGTTTGCTAAGTGGTCAGGTAATGGTTGTACAAACGTTGGACAAGGCATTTCCTTAAATGCCTTGAACTAATAAGTCTCCAACCTTTGCAGAGATGCTCTGTGCATGTGTTAGGGCACACCTTCAATGTTCAAGTAGGCAGTTTGTAAGTCTACCTTAGCCTACACTTCCAGTGTAGAACCTCAAGACCACCTATAGGAAAGAGCTTTGTACTTTGTCAAGTCTGGTTTTTGTAGGGCTGGATTAGCAGTGAAATTCCTTTCCATGTTTTACAAGACTAAGCAAGTTAAGTAAATATATTGAGAATAATGGAATAACAAGTTTCTCATGGAAAAGGAAAGACTAGAACAAACCTGTGGTACTGGATTGGAATTTCTTAAGAACAAGATATTCTCTTTTATAACCACAACATAATTATCAAAATCAGGTATCAGCATAAACTCAAAGTTTTTAATGGACAGATAGATAAGAAATAAGTATGGATTTCTAATTCTGTCCATTGATAGCCTGAAATAATGACACCCCAGTAGCAATGCATGTACATAGTATACTGATCTTGTTTTGAAATACCATTCTCCACTAAATGGAAGTAGGGCTCCTTAAAGAAATGTCTGCTTCCAAGGCTGGGGCAGGGGGAAAAAATTTGGTGAACCTGGAACATCTTACTGTGCCAGAAGGTAAAGAAATGCTCAAAGAATGATGAGGACATGTCAAAAAGACACTAGACACAGCTTAAAAGGACTCCCAAGGATCAAATCTGAGGTAATTTAAACTTCAGAATACATAATGAGTAATAAATGATAACTTTTTGAGTAAGAGAGGAATTCATGAATCCATGCTGATATAAATGAGAAAGAAAGATAAGGAAAGCTCTTCTTTAAAGTGCCAACAAAATGTTAAAGGAAAGATGGAGTCATAAAACCACCACTTGATAAACATCACAGTAAAATTTAATCAGGCATCATGAAAGGATATTAAACTAGTAAGTTTGATGAAGAAAAAGATATCTACTTATTCTTAAAGTAACTCCCACAAAATATTTATAATTTTTTTAAAACAGTAATTTTACAGTAGATAAAACTGGAAGACACCACCTCAAGTTAATATCACCAATCATGAGATAAGCAGATATCCTGTGCCTCTTTATGTGATGCACTGAGAAGGATATATCATTTCTGGAGTATTCCTGCCAAAAAATATAAACTTACTCTAATCATGATAAAATATACACAAACCCAAAATTAAGAAATACTCTACAAAGTAACTAGGCTATACTCTTCAAAAAGTCAAGGTTACAAAAGAAAAAGAAAGACTAAAGAACCGTTCCAAATTAAGGGAATCTTTTTTTTTTTAAGATTTTATTTATTTGACACAGAGAGAGAGAGAGTGAGCACAAGCAGGGGGATTGGCAGAGGGAGAAGCAGGCTCCCCCCTGAGCAGGGAGCCCATTGTGGGGCTCGATTCCAGGACCCTGGGATCATGACCTGAGCCAAAGGCAGACACTTAACTGACTGAGCCACCCAGGTGCCCCAAATTAAAGGAATCTGAAGGGACATGACAAGTAATTGTAAAATGTAATACCAGATTCACTCCAGAACAAATTTTTTTAAAGATATCATTGAGATCATTAGCATTTTTTAAATATCTGTGGATTAGATATTAGTATTATGTCAGTGAAAATTTCCTGATTTTGATAATTGCATTATGGTAGAAGAGAATGTGTCATTCTCCAGGAAATTTGTATTTAAGTATTTAGGGTAAAGGATCATCATGTCTGAAATATGCTCTTGAATTCCTTAATAAAAATAATAATATAAAAATACATAGGAAGAAAAAATGGTAAAGTAAATGTGATAAAATGCTAACTGCAGATTCTGACTGAGTTATATGGGAAGTCTTTGTATTATTCTTGTAACTTTTCTACCAGTCTGAAATTATTTCAAAATTTAAAATTATTTCAAAAAAGAAAAGTACTAACCAGGAACAATGAATGAATTAGATCTAATATAACTATATGGTTAAATCTAGAAAATATAACATTACGTGAAATAGCAAGCAACCTACACACCAGATGATACCATTTACTTAAAATTTTTAAAATCATACCACAATATATATTGTTATTCATGTATGTAACAAAGATTTAGTGTTTACTTTGGCAAAGGGAAAAGAACATAAGGAGGGAAACTTGGTAAGGTAACAATTTTAATAATGTATTTTAAAACACAGCAAATTCAAGTGTGACAAATTTTTACTGTGTTATATGTGATGGTAGGTCCATGGACATCTGTTTGTTTGTTTTTTTAATTTTAACTCCAGTATAGGTAACATACAGTGTTAAGAGTTTCAGGTGTACAATACAGTGATTCAACAATTCCACACATCACCCAGTGCTCATCATGACAAGTTCGCTCCTTAATTTCCATTGCCTATTTCACCCATCCCCCCATTGACCTCCCCTCTGGTAACCACCAGTTTGTTCTCTATAGTTAAGAGTCTGTTTCTTGGTTTATCTTTCTTTCTCTTATTTTTTTCCTTTGCTCATTTTTTGTTTCTTAAATTCCACATATGAGTGAAATCATATGGTATTTGTCTTTCTCTGACTTATTTTGCTTAGCATTATACTCTCTAGATCCATCCATATGGTTATAAATGGCAAGATTTCATTCTTTTTTATAGCTGAGTAATATTGTATTGCATATTTATATATGCATATATATGTGCATATATATATCACATCTTCTTTATCCATTCATCTATCAAAGGACACTTGGGCTGCTTCCATAATTTGGCTACTGTAAATAATGTTGCTATATAAACATAAGGGTACATGTATTCCTTTGAATTAGTGTTTTGTAACTTTTGGGCAAATACCCAGTACTGCAATTACTGGATCACAGGGTGGTTCTATTTTTAACTTTATGGGGAACCTCCATACTCCATATTCCACAGTGGCTGTACCAGTTTTTTGTTGTGTTGTTGTTAATATTTTATTTATTTATTTGAGAGAGAGAGAGATAGTGAGCAAGCGAGCAAGAGAAAGAGAGAGAGCACAAGCCTGGGGAGAGGCAGAGGGAGAAGCAGACTCCCCACTGATCAGGGAGTCCAATGTGGGGCTCGATCCCAGGACCCTGGGATCATAACCTGAGCCAAAGGCAAACGCCTAACTGACTGAGCCACCCAGGCGCCCCCACAGTGGCTGCACCAGTTTACATTCATGGGTATCTGTTATTATGTTTGTACTATTCTATGTAGAATTATATAAATTACAGTATATATTTTTTAAAGCTTTTAACAATTCAAAGGATCTAAGACCTCAAAATGCCCTAGTATAGCCACAAACCAAATGGTTTCTAAAGATATTTGGGCCTAAGCCCAAAGATGGAGACATGTACAAACAAAAATTTATAGCGTACTAAGAGTGAAGGTCAAGCCAAATCTGAGAATACCTATTCTCTGCCCAAGGTTCATCTTTCAGCCTATCCTTAAGTCTATGCTTAATTCTGGTCATTTTCCTCATGGGGATTACTTCTTCCAGATCTCATAAAAGTATAAAAATATAAGTTCAAAGCACTATGTACTTCAGTCTTGTAATTAAGTAAAACCAGACCAATCATCCATATTCATGGATAATTCATATATTTCAATTGGCTGGATGAAATTTTGGCTCAGTTTTGGCCAGGTTTGAACCCAAAAAGCTGCATGAGATGGATCTGCTCTAATATGTTTGATATTTTAACTAGAGAGAAGTTCCTTATCTTTTTTAATAAACATTTGTGAAATAAATAATGCTTACATTATCAGATTCAAATTCCTTTATTAAAAAATGTTCTTTTCCCTTCCAAATTCAGGGAAAGAATATCTATGTATTGCATAGGATTATACATCATAGCAGAGACTTCTAGTAAGTGAAACCTTTTTCCTCTTCGTCCTAGATGTAGTTAGACTATATTTCCCAGCCTCCTCGGCCCTTACATGTGTCTATGTGATTAAGTATTAACACCCAGATTTGGCCACAAAATCCTCCCACTAGCAGTCCTCCATCCTCTTTCCCCTTTGCCACATGGATACAGATGAACTAAAGGTCTTCAATGATGATAGTAACATGAATGGACTACGCCTGTGTCCCTGGATCTCTACACAGAAGAAAGTCTCTTATCAACAAGGAATACCCATATGAATGAGGAAAAAAAGAACTTCTGTTGTATTAAGCCACTGAGATTTGGGGGTCTATTTATCATTGCAGTCGGTATTACATTAATTAAAACACCCATAATCATAAACAATCTTCCAATTGTCAACAGAAAATACAATATACTTACAAATTGAGGTTTATAGTATGCTGGACCTAGTGTACTGTCACTAGCAGGTGGAGAATGTTTTATAATTCTGCCATCCTCATTAATATCATAACCATATGACCATCCACAAGAAGGAATTGAAGGAACATCAACACTTCTGTAAACTGTAGGTGGTGCCCTTGAAATTTTCTATAAGAAAATATTTTATATCATTTACTTGGAGACAAGAAAAGGAATAAAGAACAAATATTAAAATTTACTAAAAGGCAATTATAAATATTGACTTAATGACTTTCATAATATAAACCAAAAATGTTTATTCTACAAAAGTAATTTAAAGGAGTAAACTCAAGTCTCACCTAATCATATAAATTAAGATAACATACGGTATTACTATTAAAACCACCTTAAGAGGAAAAGAGTCTCTCTCACTTGGCTCAGTTATTTATTTTGCTTAGTAAATAAGTATTACCGGTGCTAAAAGCAGGCATTCACTCCTATAGTCACATCATCAATCACCAGTTCAAAGTGGTTACTTGTGCTATACTATCATAATATTTCCCAGGCAAAAATGAACTTTATACTTTTCTGTAACATTTGCTGGCTTCATTCCTTCAGCTAAATCAGCTCCTGATTTATCTCCGTATTACTGGTGCCCTACATAAATATCCTAATATTGCTGACTAGATAGCAAGAAAAATGTCTATGACATAATACTAAATGGAAATCATAAAATAGAATTTATGACTATAAATAAGATATATGAAATTATATATAAGTATATATAGTGATATATATACGATTTAATAATGAACTTTTAAAAGCTATGCAAAAATTAACAGAATTATCCAAGTTATAGTCAGAAGTTTTAGGGCAATTATCATTTTTTCAAAATTTCCTTTAGCATAAAATATTTTATAATTTAAATAAAAACAAGAAGTAACATATAGTAGAAATACTAGCACAAAATTTAGCAAATGAAATACTGGCATTTAAATGATTTAGTTATCTGGAAAATTACTTAAGAATATATTGATCCTCTGTTGTTTCTGAATAAATTAATAAATGTTATAGTTTAGTGCACGCATGCCCAATAGACAATTATGTTATAAACATACTATCACTGGCAGAATTTTACTTTATCATTAGAGACCACTATTAAGTAGTTTCAGTGATACTTATTATACTGGTAACCAAATTAAAACAAGAAGTATTGAATAGCTTCTCCCACTACTTTCAAAAATTATTTGTATGATGTCAAGACTTTCCAAAATATGTCCCTACCTCCTTCTCCACCCTCTATTCCTACTACCGTCCCTTAGATCCTATCCTCCAAATATTCTAAAGAACTCTGTTCTTCCCCAAACATACAATGCCATTAAATACCTCAATGTCTTTATTCACATGGTTTTCTCTGCCTAGAGTGTTTTTTCCCATTCTTTTTAACTACTTAGTGAATCCTTCTTTAAGATCCAGTTTGATTGTGATATCACTATTCCCTCCAAAAACTCTCTACTTTGGGCTACTAGTAGACATTTTATTATGATATATGTTTATTAAAATAGCATTGCATCAACTATTTTGTACTGAATTACATAATTTCCCTATTAAAATTATAGATCCTGGGAAGCAGTGATTTATTTTCTATGTATTGTCAGTGCCTAGAATTATGTCTAGTATAAAGTGTCTCTGAAAAAGTCTGATATTAGTTTCAAATGCACAACATAGTAAATGGACAATTCTATACATTACACGATGCTCACCACAAGCGCAGTTACCATCTGTCACCATACAAAGTTATAAAATGTTAACTGACTATATTCCCTATGCTGTACTTTTCCTCTCCATGACTTACTTTATAACTGGAAGGAAGGAAGGAAGGAAGGAAGGAAGGAAGGAAGGAAGGAAGGAAGGAAGGAAGGAAGGATGAGGAGAGGATGAGGGGAGGGGAGGAGAAGGGAAGAAGGGGAGGAAGGGGAGGAAGAAATTCCTAATGTGTCCCTTAAAAAACATTCACAGGCCTTAAAAAAAACAATAACTTACTACTTTTCAGAAGAAAATATCACACAGTGTCATTAAGAAAATGCAAAAGATTAATGTCTAATAAAATAAGTGTTTCCTTCTAAAAAATGTCTGATAAATCCTTGCATAAATAAATGAAGATTTATTTATCCCACGCACAAAATAGCTGATATTTAAATACGCTTATAAACCTTAACTTCATTGTCGTTGTACTGACATTATTCAACTGAGTACTTAGCTCTAAAATATGTCCCCTAAACAAAGCTGATTAAAATGTAATTAATATGAGCTATGTGAAGGAGTTATGGAAAAAGAAAAGAGAACCACTCTAAATAAACTGTGACCAAAATCTTCTAGATTATTTATTTCAAAGGGCTAGGCCCTTGGTATAAAAATCATTCATTATATAACACAAATGTACATTTCCAAACATGTCATCTGCTAGTCTCCTACACAAATTTTTTACTGGGGTCAATATAATCTTCTCATTGTCTTCCATGGACCCTACTTCTCTATCTTCACTCATGTAGATCTCCATGCCTGGAATGCATATTCCAACCCTATTCTTCAAGGCCAACCTCCTCTATAAATCCTCTACAAAGTATACTTTGCCATGATACAGTAGTCTTCCTTTAAATTCCTATGGCATTGGGGCACTTGGGTGGCTCAGTTGGTTCAGCATCCAACTCTTAATTTCGGTTCAGGTCATGATCTTGGGGTCATGGGATGGAGCCCTGCCTCAGGCTCTGTGCTGGGCATGGAGCCTGCTTGAGATTCTCCCTCTCCCTTGTCCTCCACCCCCGCTTTCTCTAAAAATAATTTAATTTAATTTAAAAGTTCCTATGGCATTTAATTACATCGTTATTCCTTTAGCACCTATCATATTTCATCTTGCATTAGTAGCAATCTATATATCTCTCTCATCTAAATTTTAAAATTTTTATTTCAGTAATCATGTTTTAAATTTCACTGTATTATTAACAGTACTTATCAGAGTTTTCTCTCTACATATAGGTAGCCCACTCAGGTGGTTTTTTAAAATCACCTTTCCTTTCTGTTCACCATAGAAATTGGAAGTGATTACAGATTTATAAAAAGGAAAAGTGAAGTCAGTTGTTAATACAATAAAAAACTAGTTCATACGCATCAAATATTCATTTAATTATAAACTACAATATTGATACTAATACACCTAATTTTTATAGTAAAGTTTTTTTAATGTACTTACCACATAAAACATTAAACCTTTTCTATTTTAACTAAAAGAAATGTCAGAAGCATAATTAAAATACCAACGTACTGATTGAAGATGCTCTTTAACCTGTAGTGCTTTTCTGTTCATGATACCTAATGTTCCAGGAAAAAACTGATCATAGCTTGCTGGTCCTGGACTATCTGAAACAAGCTTCTTAAAACGCTTCTCCCGGTTTTGTAGACTATGACCTCCTTTTATATTATACTAAATTGGAGAGAAAAAATATGAAATAATTAAAAGAAGCACTTTATAATTAATACATATTTGGTAAGTATTATATATTAACATGAACAAACAGTTTTAAAACCCAACCTGAGAAAGTTAAGGCTCTTGACTGAAGACATCATTCTAATAAAGGGATAATAAGAGAGGACGACAACTATAGTCAACAGTTTTAACTCTGAACTCAGACTAAAACTTACCGTACTTAGAACACTCTAAGAGAATGCAAAACTCAGTTTTAAAACAGGAATCAAAATAATGGAATCCCCAGTTGTAGAGCAAGAATAAAGAGTATACACTAACAGGCCTCAAGAGAATATGTACCTCTGAAATGAGCTAGAAATATTGGTACTCACACTGCAAGGAAAAAGCAAACCTTCCAAGCTTGCTTAGGATTAATTATTCTCATGAACTATTTTTTGGCCATTTCCAGGGATGCTTATGTAGGCTTACTGGCAACAGCATGGGTTTTTATTTGGTTGGTTGGTTTTTTCTTCACTTTTTTAACAGCTTGGTTTTATGCTCAGATTAATTTTAAACATTGTTTAATGCAGAGAAGGAACTGGGAGGAATCTCCCATAGCTCTCCATGCCACATATCTGGATTCTCTGGAATCAGAAAATTATCAACAGGGTAATAGCCAGTGAATTCAGATAAAATTCCATCTTATTAGTTTCAATTAAGTCATAGTGTAATCATTTCAAAGATGATTCATAGTAATAATGGTTGGCATTTGATAGATCAGATAAGTTTTTTTTAACATTTTTTTTTTTATTTGAGAGAGAGAGAGAGAAAAGGAGCAGGGGGAGGAAGAGGGAGAAGCAGACTCCCCACTGAGCAGGGAGCCCGACCTAGGGCTCAGTCCCAGGACTCCAGTCTCCAGGATCATGACCTGAGCTGAAGGCAGATGCTTAACCCAGGTGCCCCCAGATAAGATTATTTTTTAAGTTACTGATTTACCAACAGAACTTTTCCCATGGTATATACATGTCAGATGTTCATAATCACTATTAACCGAGCCTATCTCTACTTTGCATCTTATTCAGCTGCTTTCAGTTTTTAAGAAATACACAAAAGAGATCTTCTCTTAAAAAATAAGTCAAAATTATATTCTTAGGTAGCCAATCCACTACTTGATAACTGTTTCAATAAGACCATAATTCCTGTTTAAAGAGTTTGGATCTATAACAAAATTTAATGATTTTGCAAAAGTATTAACATTACAAGTTAGATAAAAAGTAAAATCATGTGAAAAGAGAATATCTCCTCAAATCTTGATTCTTTGAAAGCTATTCCTATAGTCTCTAAGATCTTACATTTCACACTGCAATTTGAATTTATATTGAATTTCAACAGAAGATAGTAAAATTAATCTGATTTTTTAACTGGTAGAAATTAACCAGGACTTTTCCAATTATTCATATTTCATAATTACCAATTCTACTGATTTTATAAGAGGTTATAAAAGGAACTACAATACAATGTGTCAGATAAAGGACCCAAAAATTATATTATGAGGTAACTATACATTTTATATAAAACCTGTGAGAAAACAGCCTTCCTAATTCTTGAGTCCTGTGCTTTTGTCTATATGCTGTGGTTATTCGATGAATTACTACATTGCCAGCAACCTCCCAACAATACAGAATTCAGAGTCTCATCTGAAGGGTGAGGCCATGCACTGCATCAGGTATGATATCCCATCATACACCTCTAGTGAAATGTATCTCTCAGACGAAAAATAAAACCTAATTTGGACATCTATTACTAGGCCTAGATAGTGAGAAATACGAAAGAAACTGTCTATCTGGAACCAAACTCCACATTTAAATCTTATATAGCAAGGAACAAGATGGTATCACCCAAGCAGAGACAAGTCACAAACTAGAAGAGAATTAGAAACAGAAAACATAAATTAAATTTGAACTGGCCCTTTAGAGGGGGATTCATTCTAGGAAAAAGGATATGAACAAAATAAGGTATGTGACTTAATAAGCTAATTATCTGGGGCACCTAGGTGGCTCAGTCGGTTCGGCATCTGCTTCAGCTCAGGTCGTGATCCTGGAGTCCTGGGATCAAGCCCCGCATTGGGCTCCCTGCTCTGCGGGGAGTTTGCTTCTCCCTCTCCTCCCTGCTCGTGCTCTCTCTCTCTCACTATCTCTACCTCAAATAAATAAAATTTTTAAAAAATAAGCTAATTAGGGGTACCTGAGTGGCTCAGTCGGTTAAGCGACTGCCTTCGGCTTGGGTCATGATCCCAGACTCCCGGGATCAAGTTCCACATCGGGCTCCCTGCTCAGCAGGGAGTCTGCTTCTCCCTCTGACCGTTCCCCCTCTCATGTGCTCTCTCTCTCTCTCTCTCATTCTCACTCTCTCAAATAAATAAATAAGTAAAATCTTTAAAAAAATAAAAATAAAATAAAAATAAGCTAATTATCAGAGAATTAGAAATTTGTATTTTGTAAACTTCATTCTATTATTTTCTTAATTTCCCTTATGTTGTTTTCTAAGAAAACTTCCTTTTGAAAAAAATTAGCATGCTTCAGATATGCTAGAGGAGACAAAGGAAAAAGTGAATTTGCCCATAACTGGGCAAGAGCTGGAAAGGCAAAAAGAATACTCCCATCCTCACTCCCAACATTGCAATAGTGGTGACAACCATGCACAAAGTGAGATAACCATAACAGAAACAGAGAAATAGAGAAGACTAAATTGGGGCACACAGTTTCAACTCCCAAATGTTTTGCTTTTATAAGAGCTTCAAGTATTACATACAGTGGAGGCAGGCCCTCACAACTACAGCCACATTTTCAGTCTTTTCAAATTTCATTTGAAGTCTCCAGGTAATATTTACTAAGCAATTGCTAATAGAAAGGAACATTTCAATCTATGCTTCCAAAAAAAAGGCATAAAAATAAATTGTTAAATACTTGCATTAATTTCCAATAAGACTATCCCTTTAATTATCCAGCATATTAATTATTTATAGAATTAGTATGCTAACTATGTCACATTACAAATATATCCATTATTATTTTAAATGGCTGGATTAGGAAGTATGTTTGTACAGTGACTACATAACATAATAAAATTAAATTAAATAAAAAAACAAAAAATTAATAAAAATAAAATAATAATGGACTTTATTTTTTAAACAGTGTGATAAATTCACACTTTTTGAAATTCTAAAAGTTCTACAAGAATTTAGCCTAGGGGCGCCTGGGTGGCTCAGTCGTTAGGCATCTGCCTTCGGCTCAGGTCATGATCCTAGGGTCCTAGGATGGAACCCCACATCAGGCTCCCTGCTCAGCGGGAAGCCTGCTTCTCTCTCTTCCACTCCCCCTGCTTGTGTTCCCTCTCTCGCTGTGTCGCTCTTTGTCAAATAAATAAATAAAATCTTAAAAAAAAAAAAAGAATTTAGCCTAAAACAACCCAAAAAAGTCAACAGCAATTGAGTAAATAAGGCACAGTCATTTTTCAAACCAAGGAAATCAGTCTTCTCCTGGCATTAGTTTATAGTTTTAAGAAGAAAAATAGAGAATACCAGAACTCTTTTTCTTAGATCATCCATTACATTAAAAAAGTACATTTCCTAATTCCTTTTTCTTTAAATCCAAGAAACGTACCCAAATGGGGATAAAATAAAATCAGGTCTAAGTTGCATTTCATGTTATTTTACATGTGGAATTGACTAAAGTCAATATTATTATAATATTCCAACATCCTGATATTTGTCATACTTAACAAGTTTGAAATCTGCCTCTTGTGTATTTTATTGCATAACCTCTTGAAACAGTGGAGTTACAGTATTAAAAAAAACTACTGGTGGAGCTAGCAAGCCCATATGCCCATAATATGCTGGCCACGGCATGGAAGCAGGAGTGACACTTCCAGTGATGACATCTAATGACCCATTGCTATTTTTTGCTTTTTGCCCTCTAGATACTAGTATGCTGGAAGTTTTAAGAACCCAGGGAAGAGCCATAAACGTTCCACTGAGTTGGAAGCTGAGACCATCAGCTGGCCATCCCAGGCTCTGTATGCTAGAAAGCAAAATAAGAAGTGTATTGGCTGAGGTGATTAAATCTGACCAGGACTGAAAAACAGGACTAAGGATAGCCACAAGCATCGCGGTGGGATGGAACACCGAGACACCCTGCAGAGCTTCCTTGAACTATAATGCCCAGTGAAAATGGTAAGAGCAAGTTTATTTAAAGGTTTGAGAAGGAAGCCTGCAAATCAAGAGCTCAGACTACTTAGAACTAAAGATTCTGGTCACCACATCAGGTTGAAAACTCCACCAGATAAAGTCCCTTTAAAGAGATAGGGACATGGTAGATCTATAAATTCCTATTGAATCTGAATAATACAGTATCAGCAGTAATGAAGAATGATTAACAGATTTATTTTCTCTTATTTTCATTTATATTCTCAATTGTAATGTGCTCTTCTATTTGAAATAAAAAACCCTAGTTATAAATAATAAATAAATAAATAAATAAATAAGAGAGAGAGAGAGAGAGAGAGAGAGATAAGGAACACAGAATGAGTAATGAAAAAGTCTTAAACTATCTATAGCTTCAGATCAGTTACAGAAACTAACAGGGCCTCCTCTGCATTTCCTTGCTTCTTACATCACTTGCTTTCATTTCCCCTCTCTTTCTTTCCCTCTTCTATTGTAAAATGGCAACACTAATAATGCATAAAAGTTATTGGATGCTACCTATAATCATGCACTATTCTAAAATGCTTACTAGTGTATTTAACTCTTAGAAAAAGCCTACAAACTAGCATGCCTATTTAACAAATGAACAAACTAAAGCCCAAAGAGATTAAGTAGTTAAGATTAAGTCTACCTACATTTGAAATCTGTCTGAATTAGTTAAGTGGCAGAGACAGATTTCAAATGTAGGTAGTCTACTTCAGGAGCCCATACTACTAACCACTTCTTTATAACATCTCGTGTTATATTTACTTATCATTTAATTACACGCTGCAGAATAATGGAACAGGGATGTGAAAAAACAAAAGTAGACATGGCCTTAATCTAAAGATCCATTTGGCAGTGACACTGTAATATCATCTCTGAATGCAGTAGTTTGGTTCCTTCAGGGAAGTTATACTTGAAAATTATACATAAAATAATTGCATTTTTTAAATTGCATATGTGGGAAGAAGAATTATGTGTAAGTGTAGTGCACATGAGAGAGAAGAGAACTGGGCAGTCAAGGGATAAAATGTAATGGAAATCTATTGTTTTTTATCTGTCCAGCATCCTATTATCTGCCCATAACAGCATACATATTCACCACTATTGGGGCAATCAAACCTCCCCTATACTTTGTGATTTTACAGAAGTTTCCAAACACAGGATTCCCTATCCGAGGGATGAATGGACCAATCAGATTCTTCCTACTAGGAATTTTAATCCTAAATGGAGTCACACATAAAAAAATGTAAGGGAATTATAGAATTATCTAATGGCAGTTCTGATTGCAGTTCTTACTACTGAAATACCTGGAATTGTCTTAGTCCTGTCCTTCATTAAGACTTAAATATACAATTAATGCTTCAAGTCCATAAGCCACCCAAATACCTTTCCTATAAATATTATTATAAATCTAGTATCCTGTCTTAAAAATCTATTTTATTGCTTCCAAGCAAAAACTCCTAACTGATAGAACGGTTGCTATTACCAACTCAGAAAGTCTAATGCAACAATTAAGGTATCAATGACTGCCCCTGGGCCTCCAATAGAGGAAATAAAAATCTGCTAGGTTCAATTAGGAGTCATTATGTATGAATGCAAAATTAATGTGAAAAGGGTGAAAGATGTTATTCATGATTATGAAGATATTGGAGTTACATCCACTGTTTCTGAACATGAATGGATAATCAAGGATATTCTGGTCATAGACTCTCAAGACTGTATAGGAGCCAGGTGAGACAATGAGAGTAGCCATACCTTAAGAATATGGCACACAAACTAATTTTCACTCTATTGCCATCCTCCATCTACATATCTTGATCATTTGCACAACTTTCATGCACTGTAATTCATTCAATAGTCCTATTCTCCCATTCAAGAATCTCAAGAGCCATGAAGCATGTAACAATGTTTTGTCTTATAGAATACATAGAGTAATGGAGAAAATCCAACCAGGCAATCAACAATAAACACTTTTATTTTCTCATATTCTAATAACAAAATATAGATTAAAAGGAGAAAAAAGAGGATATGAAGGGAAAATGAAATATGACAAATGACATATTAGCCTAGGAGAGGAAGAAAGTATGATTATTAACTCCAACAATTATAAAAACTATTATAAATTTACCTGTGATTCTGAAACATTATAGTGTCCTGGCCCTGGGACAGCTTTCTCAGTGTTAGAGGCAACAGTAAAAGTACTTTCTCTGGCAGCCAAAGAAAGGAATGGTGCATAGCCACCTATAAAAGTAAAATCATATAAGATAGATAAGATAGGGTCCCAGTGACTTCAGAGAAAAAGCATTCAAAATATATAAAAACATTTAGTAACCTCAACTGTGGAGACTATATTATCAGAACTAATGGCTAGCCACAGAAGTTGTTCCTTTTTTTAAAAATTCTGATGTAACAGCAGAACATTTATTAATATATATTAAGTAAAAGAACTTACAGAACTGGAATTCCTAAACAACAGAAAAAATACTTAAAGAAATAAAAAACAAAACCCTTTTTTTTCTTCTAAGAATATTTGGTTGAAATGAAAACAACAATTATGTTTAGCTAATAAAATATTTTCATCCTCAGAAGACCAGCGTTTTACATTTTGGAACAACATCTATTATTTATAGAGAATAGCATATATAAAGTGGCAGAGACAACTTAGAGTGAAATAATTTAAAGTGAGCTTACAGCAAGTAATTAATAATGTCTCTTTGCTTTGGTACTAGTTGGTACTCAGTAAATATTTCTTAATTGCCTGACCCCAAACAAAGGTTTACAAATCTAAGATATAAATTTCTTTGGAACAAATAATCATAAAATTAGACAAACTTAATAAACTTAGTAGACAGGGCGCCTGGGTGGCTCAGATGGCTAAGTGTCTGCCTTCGACTCAGGTCATGATCCCAGGGTCCTGGGATTGAGTCCCGTATTGGGCTCCCTACTCAGTGGGGAGCCTGCTTCTCCCTCTGCCTCTGCCTCTCTCTCTCTGTCTCTCATGATTAAATAAATAAAAACTTAAAAAAAATTAGTAGACAGACTTAGTCTTCTGAAAGACTGATAAAAAAATATCAAGAACTATATCAAGAAAATGAATATAATTTAAGCAACACAGATACCACAGAAGATATGGGAGAGAATAGAGCCACTATCTTCAACAGGTAATAAAAGAATGAAAGTGAGGATGCAAAATTTGTGAGAATCTTATACACTAAAGGAAAATATACACTACTGTGAGAATATATGGCAATAATTAGTATAGTTTAAAATCTTGCTAATCTGGGCTAATAATAAAAGATAGTATTTTTAAAACAGGAAATAATGTGTTTCTTTTGAAGCCCACATTTATTAAAATGTAACTGAAATCAAGAATTATTTCTTGATTCTTTCTTATTTCTTATTATTTCTACTTCACTAAAGAAAACCAGCAAACCATGAAAGAGAGAAAGACAAGAATGGATCAGAGAAAATCTTCAGAAACAACCACAACCACAAAACAAGTAACAAGATGGCAATAAATATATATCTATATTACTTTGAATATAAATGGACTAAAAACACTTCAATCGAAAGACATAAGGTGACTGACTGAACAGATAAAAAACAAGACCCATGTATATGCTGCCTACAAGAGACTCACTGCAGAGCTAAAGACACCTACAGGTTGAAAGGGAGGGGATGGAGAAACATTTATCATGTAAATGATATCAAAAGAAAGCCAGGGTAGCAATACTTATATTGGACAAAATAAACTTAAAACAAAGACTGTAACAAGAAACAAAGAACGATACTATATAATAATAAAAGGGACAATCCAACAAGAAAATATAACAAATGTAAATTTGTATGCACCCAACATGGGAGCACCCAAATACATAAAACGGTTGATAACAAGCATAAAGGAAATAATGGAGAGTAACACAATAATAGTAGGGGACTTTAACACCACACTTACAGTGATGGGCAAATCATCCAAAAAGAAAATCAACAAGGAAACAGTGACTTGAATGACACACTGGACCAGATGGATTTAATAGATATATTCAGAACATTCCATCCTAAAACAGCAGAATACACATTTCTTTTAAATGCACATGGAACATTTTCCAGAATAGATCACATATGAGGCCACAAAACAAATCTAAGCATATTAAAAAAAAAAAACTGAAGTCATACTATGCATTTTTTCTGACCACAATGCTATGAAATTAGAAATCACCCATAAGAAAAAAAATCTAGAAATAGCACAAATACAGGGAGGTTCAATAACATGCCATTAAACAATGAATGGATCCACCAAGAAATGAGAGAAAAAATCAAAAATTACATGAAAATGAAAACAAAATGGTCCAAAGTCTTTTGGACGCAGTAAAAGTGGTTCTACGAAGGAAATTTACAGCACCCCAGGCCTACCTCAAGAAGCAAGAAAAATCTCAAATAAATAACCTAACCTTACACCTAAAGGAGCTAGAAAAAGAAAAAGCAAAGCCAAACCCAATAAAAGGAAAGAAATAATAAAGATCAGAGAAGAAATAAATGATATAGAAATGAATAAAACAATAGAACAGGTCAATGAAAACCAGGACCTGGTTCTTTGAGAAAAAAAAAAATCAATAGAATTGATAAGCTTCTAGCCAGACTTATCAAAAAAAAAAAAAGAGAGAGAAAGAACTCAAAAAAGAAAAATCACAAATGAGGAGAAATAACAACCAACATCCTAGAAATAAAAAAAATTATAAGAGAATATTATGAAAAACTATATGCCAACAAATTAGACATTAGACAACCTAGAAGAAATGGGTAAATTCCTAGAAACATATAAATACAAAAACTGAAACAGAAAGAAATAGAAAATTTGAGCAGCTGGATAACCACTAAAGAAATTGAGTGAGTATTCAAAAACTCCAAACAAACAAAAGTCCAAGACCAGATGGCTTCACAGGGGAATTCTACCAAACATTTAAGAAGAATTAATACCTATTCTTCTCAAACTATTCCAATAGAAAAACTTCCAAATTCATTCTATAAAGCCAGCATTACCCTGATATCAAAATCAGATAAAGACACCACAAAAAAAGAGAACTACAGGCCAATATCTCTGATGAAAATAGATGTAAAAATCCTTAAAACACTAGCAAACTGAATCCAACAATATATTTTAAAAAATCATTCACCATGAACAAGTGGGATTTATTCCTAGGTTACAAGGATGGTTCAGTATTCACAAACTAATCAACGTGATACATCATACCAATAAGAGAAAGGATAAGAACCATATGATCATTTCAACAGACGCAGAAAAAAGCATTTGACAAAGTACAACATGCATTCGTAATAAAAGCCCTCAACAAAGTAGATTTAGAGGGAACATACTTCAGTATAATAGAGGCCATATATGAAAAACTCACAGCTAAAATCATCCTTAAATGGGGACAAACTGAGATCTTTCCCCCTAAGGTCAGGAACAAGACAAGGATGTGCACTCTCACCACTTTTATTCAATATATACTGTAATCTTAAGCCACAGCAATCAGACAATACAAAGAAGGCATCCAAATTGGTAAGGAAGAAGTAAAACTTTCACTATTTGCAGATGATTTGATACAATGTATAGAAAATCCTAAAAACTCCACCAAAAAACTGCTAGAACTGATAAATGATAATCAGTCAAGTTGCAGGATACAAAATCAATCTATAGAAATCTATTGCGTTTCTTTTTTTTTTGAAATCTATTGCATTTCTATACACCAATAATGAAGCAGCAGACAGAGAAATCAAGAAAACAATCCTGCTTGCAACTGCACCAAAAATAATAAGATACCTAGGAATAAACTTAATGAAAGCAGTGAAAGACCTTTACTTCAAAAACTATAAAACACTGATGGAGAAAACTGAAAATGATACAAAGAAATGGAAAGACATTCCATGCTCATGGGTTGGAAGAACAAATATTGTTAAAATGTCTATACTACCTAGAGCAATCTACACATTCAATGCAATCCCTATCAAAATATCATCAACTTTTTTCACAGAGCTGGAACAAATCATCCTAAGATTTGTATGGAACCAGAAGAGACCCCAAATAGCCAGAGGAATGTTGAAAAAGAAAAGCAAAGCTGGTGGCATCAAAATCCTGGACTTCAAGCTTTATTACAAAACTATAATCATCAAGACAGTATGGTACTGGCACATAAACAGACACATAGATCAATGGAACAGAATAGAGAGCCCAGAAATGGACCCTCAACTCTATGGTCAACTAATCTTCCACAAAGCAGGAAAGAATATCCATTAGAAAAAAGACAGTCTCTTCAACAAATGTTGTTGGGAAAATTGGACAGCCACAAGCAGAAGAATGAAACTGGACCATTTCCTTACACCACACACAAAAATAGACTCAAAATGGATGAAAGACCTAAATGTGAGACAGGAATCTATCAAAATCCTTGAGGAGAACACAGGCAGCAACCTCTTCGACCTTGGCCACAGCAACTTCTTGCTAGGCACGTCTCCAAAGGCTGGGGAAACAGGCAAAAATGAAGTATTGGGACTTGATCAAGATAAAAAGCTTTTGCACAGCAAAGGAAACATTTGACAAAACCAAAAGACAACCAACAGAATAGGAGAAAATATCTGCAAATGACATAACAGATAAAGGGCTAGTATCCAAAATCTATAAAGAATTTATCAAACTCAACACTCAAAGAACAATAATCCAATCAAGAAATGGGCAGAAGACATGAACAGACACTTTTCCAAAGGGACATCCAAAATGGCCAACAGACACATGAAAAAGTGCTCAACATCAGTCGGCATCAGGGAACTACAAATCAAAACCACAATGAGACCACCTTACACCAGTCAGAATGGCTAAAATTAACAAGTCAGGAAATGACAGATATTGGCGAGGGGGTGGAGAAAGGGGAACCCTCCTACACTGTTGGTGGGAATGCAAGCTGGTGCAGCCACTCTGGAAACAGTATGGAGGGTCCCCAGCAATTCCACTACTGGGTATTTACCCCAAAGATACAAATGTAGTGATCGGAAGGGGCACCTACATTCCAATGTTTATAGCAGCAATGTCCACAATAGCTAAACTATGGAAAGAGCCCAGATGTTCATCGACAGATGAATGCATAAAGAAGATGTGGTATCTATATACAATGGAATACTACCCAGGCATAAAAAAAAAAAAAAAAAAAAAAAAAATGAAATCTTGCCATTTGCAACAACATGGATGGAACTAGAGGGCATTATGCTAAGGGAAATAAGTCAATCAGAGAAAGACAATTATCGTATGATCTCACTGATATGTGGACTTTAAGAAACAAAACAGAGGATCATAGGGGAAGAGAGGGAAAAATAAAATAAGATGAAATCAGAGAGGGAGACAAACTAAGCATAGGAAACAAACAGGGTTGCTGGAGGAGAGAAGGGTGGCGGGATGAGATAACTGGGTGATGGACATTAAGGAGAGCATGTTATGTAATGAGCCCTGGGTATTATATAAGACTGATGAATCACTGACCTCTACCTCTGAAACCAATAATACATTATATGTTAATTGAATTTAAATAAAAATAAATATTTTTAAAAAAGAACACTAAAATATCTATTATAAATATTCTCCATATGTTCAACAAGGTAGAAGAAAAACGAACATGATGAGGAGATAAAGGGAAGATATAAAAATACCAAAATCAAACATCTGAAATGAAAAGTACACTGGTATGGGGCACCTGGCTGGCTCAGTCAGAAGGGCATGCGACTTTTGATCTGGGGTCATGAGTTCAAGCCCCACACTGGGTATAGAAATTACTTAAATAAAAATTAAAAAAAAAAATACACAGGTAGAGTTAATGACAAATTTTACGTGAGTTAATAACAGATATTTTTTCTCAATTTTTAATCTCTTTAAAAATAACTATTTAAAGCAAAAAAAATTTCAAATTATTGTGACATTATAGCATATATAGAAGTAGAGTATCTGACCACAATAGCACAAAAGATGAGATGGGAGAAATGGAAGCACACTCTTGTAAGGTTCATATATATATGTGAAGTAGTGGTACAATATTATTTGAAGGTAGACTGTGATAGGTTAGAGATGTATATTGTAAACCCCAGAGCAACCACTAAAAAATAAAGAAGTATAGCTAGTAAAGCAATAGTAGAGGTAAAAACAAAATCATCTAAAAAAATAAAAAAACAACTAAACTCATTCAACAAAGGTAGGGATAAAAGAAAAGAGAAACAAAGAAGAGATAAGATAAATAGAAAACAAATATCAAGAGAGTAAACTTAAACACAACAATATTGATAATTAAATTAAATAGAAAAGTTCTAAACACCCCATATAAAAGGCAGAGGATGTCAATTTGGATAAAAAAGTAAGACCTAACTTTATGCTGTAGACAGAAAACACTCATAACACATAAAGACATAGAAGTGGTTTTTTTTGTGGTTTTCTGTTTTTTTTTTTAAAGATTTTATTTATTTATTTGACAGAGAGAGACAGCAAGAGAGGGAACACAAGCAGGGGGAGTGGGAGATGGAGAAGCAGGTTCCCCGCTGGGCAAGGAGCCCGATGTGGGGCTTGATCCCAGGACCCTGGGACCATGACCTGAGCCGAAGGCAGACGCTTAACAACTGAGCCAGCCAGGCGCCCCTAAAGACCTAGAAGTTAAAAATAAAAGAATGGAAAAGATATACCATGCATCCATGAATCAAAGGAAGCTGAAGTGACTACATTAAAATCAGACAAAGCAGATCTTAGAACAACGAATACTAGAGATAAGAGAGACATTGCATTATGATAAAAAGGTCACTTCATCAACAGGATTTAATAATCCATAAAGATCAGCAAGGAAATAATTGCCATAAAAATCATTATAGTGTTTACCTGTAGGGGAGAGGAAAGAAGGTATAATTGAAAGGGAAATTGGGCAATGTTATATTTCTTGAGTATTTACTTTTGATGTCATAATTTTTATGCAATTTTCTACATAAGTGTTAAATCTTACAAGTAAAAGTTTTTTGAGTTTAATTTAGGTTCACACAATATGAGGTAATGTGAGATAAATATGAAAACTAAGAAAGCTAAGTTCAGACTAGTTCTTAGGCAGATGTCCTAACACCATGGCAGAGATTCTAACTGAATCTACCTAAACAAGTGTGAAATTAATTGCAAAATACTGAAATTCATAGAAAAATGGAAAAGAAAAAAAACAAACACACAATAGCCCTATGTATTCAAGAAAGCCAGTACTCATTAAATTTTCATTGAAGCTTTCCAAAATTAATTATATAGAATCTTTCATCAATAAGCTAAAAGTTTGGGTTTTTTTAAGAGATTTTATTTATTTATTTGACAGAGAGAGACACAGCAAGAAAGGGAACACAAGCAGGAGGAGTGGGAGAGGGAGAAGCAGGCTTTCCCACTGAGCAGGGAGCCCAATACAGGGCTCAATCCCAGGACCCTGGGATCATGACCTTTGCCAAAGGCAGACGCTTAACAACTGAGCCACCCAGGCGCCCCAATAGGCTAAAATTTATATGAAATACTGACCTCAAGTAAAACCACAAGAAAATTAAAGTGTTTATACTGATTAGCTCCATGAAAGAAGGACTGGTCTGTTTTATTCATAACTGTACACATAATGTTTACATTTAGAGCGGCAAACTGTCCTAGCATGCTCAGGACATAGAACTTTTAGTGCTAAAACCAGGACGTTCCCATATAAATCAAGATGTTTCGCCACCCTATCATAGTGCCCTGCATATTAGTCAATAAATATAGAATTCATAGGTGATATTCTAAACCACACCTTTAGTCATTCATTCAACAATAGTGAATGCTTTATTGTGTGTGGAGAGAGGCAGTGAGGGTATAATAACGAATAAGCTAAAACTCTGGCCTCCAATAGTGGGAAAGCCAGAAAAATAAATAATTATACTACAAACAGTGTTGCCAATAATTAAGGTATAAAATATAGGAGAAGAAGGTTCTGGGGAATTAGGGTCAGTGGAGTATGGGACATACGGATATATTGGCATGTGAAGTGCCAACTATGAATAATAAGTCAAACTGTCAGGTAGAAAGAAGAAATTAAGAATAACAGTGAAGGAAATACTTGAAAAGAAAGAAAGAAGTTCAGTTTGGGAAATATTGAGTTTGAGGCACCAACAGCAGAAGATAAATCAAACTGACATTAAGCAATAAAAGATAGTCCATTCTGAGAAAAAAGGTGGGCAGCATGTGATTAAAGGGCAAGTTCTATAGCCACAGCTACTGCCACAAAACAAAAAGGTCATTCTTCATACAAAAGCAATAATGAGACTTTTGAAACATACTCATCTTCAGGGACATCAACATATACAGCAATCACATATATATAGTTTATTTAAACTTAAAGACAGATTGCATTTCCTGAGATGGTCTCCCTAAATTCTGACTGGCTAATAAGATAAATCATTATTGGTGGCATAAGCTCATAGGCACAAGTGCAAGACCATGGACTGCTCATGTTTCTGTGGCAGGTAAAGCTAATCACTCCTCCGTCAAAGAAGAAATCTGGGAAAGAATATATTTAGGAGCTGGTGTTACCCAGCTTAGATAACTGATATAGAATCAATATAGATAACCAATATACAGCTGATGTAGGGTGCCATTTATTATGTAAATCAAGTTCAAAAAGCAATTAAATTCTCCTTAGTACAATATGCCAGGAAAAGTCACGTTACTAAACAGACTGTTTTTATATTTTACTAGGCTGGTTGTCTCTGGAGAAAATTTGCTTTGATGAGAAAAAATATCCTTCCTTCTTAGATAAATGTGAGAAAGTCAGGAATAGTTCTCAATAATTGGAATTGGAATATCCATTCTCTCTCCTACTCATGAAATCAGAGCAGCTCAGTCCTGTTCTTTTTGGGCTGCAAATCCTGGGTTGAAAAGAGTCTCTCTGATTAAATGGCTGAAGGCTGAGGCAATGAAGTTTGCAGACTGGGGTGAAAAGAGTTTCCTGAGGAAAATGTGAAAATAATACACTGGAGGATTGACCAAGCAGGCTACAGTAGTACGAGAGTGGTAATTAGGAAAGAGAAAAGTTGGGAATAACTAGTATTTGCATCTATCATTTGAAGATCTAAGACTCTAAGCTCCTCTGCTCTTCTGTGGTTCAAGGTAACAAGTTATATAAAGTCCCAACATCTATTCTTCCTACATCATACTCTATAAAATCTACCTGACCCTTAACTGAAATAACTGTGTATATTTCTGCACAGACCAGTGTTTGCTGATCTTAAAGAGGGGTAAAATAGAATGAACCTAGGAAAGAGATAATAGCTACTTTTAAATTATCCAGTAGAGAAATGATACTTGTACCTTCTATTAATTATCAGCATGTTGTCACTGAGTATTGCTAAAACAGGGCTCAACAGGATGCACCTGCTTTGAGTGGCCAAGCATAGAATTTCCTAGTTTCTTTCACAGGTCAGTAAGGCAAAATTCTATAAAACAGTAAAAGGAGGGCCTTGCAACACCCCACTTACTGCTCTCTAAGCAGAGTTCACATAAGTCATGAAGTGAGTTTTTAATTCTGCTATGTGTAGCTCATTAGACTTTTTAAAAATTTTATTCCAAGAATTACCACTTGTTTATTTTTTTTTTAATTAAGCATCTACGTGTTATGGTATTGAGCTAAAAACTGAGGGTAACAGTAAAGATCATGGCTATTGCCCCCAAGAGAATCACATGTAGTGTGGCAGCCAGATAAGTTAACAGATAATTAAGATATAGTATCAAAGTGCTATGAAAGGGTCATTAAGAAGTCAAAGAAAGATTTGAGGAATAGTAGAGTCAAAGAACAATTTCACTTTTCCTGAGTCTAAAAGAGTAAGTAGGACTCAGCCGGATGAGGAAGGAAGAGCATACTAGGCAAAGTATCAGCAGCTACAAAAGCATGGAGGTGAGTGAGCATGAACTTCTAGAAAATGCAAAGTTGAAACTGCTGATATGTATGTGGAGTAAGTGTTGGGTATAGGTGAGAGAGAATGTGGGAGGCCAGGTAAGGGATCAGACCATGAAGAATCTTATTCACTATGCTAAGTAGTTCAGATTTTAACCTTAATGTTAAAAGGATTTTTTTTAAACAAATAACATAATTATATCCTAGGAAGATCATTTTAGCTATGAGAAAAGCTGAAAACTGAAATAGAGGAAAACAGCAATATTTTATTGGTTTAATTCAGAATAGAAATAATGAGCCCTAAACAGTCAAGGGAAGTTACATGAAGACAGGGAACTAATTTAAGAGACAACGAAAAGATAGAATCAATAGATCTTAATGATCAATGAGTGTAGTCAGAGAAGTCTAGAATAATTCCAAAGTCTAAAATTTATAATTGACTGATAGGGAATTTTTCAAAGGGGCTAGTAATGATGGGGGACATGATGAACTCAGACACTTGGGAGTTCCAGATGTCGGAGACTACCCAGATAAAGATGTTCAAAACAGTAATGGCAATAAGAAGGCCCTAAGATCAGGAGAAAGTTCATCTTAGAGATATAAATCACCTATATCTCTAAAGACTTTCTTCTGGGATTCATCAGAATCAGAATAGGGATAGTAGTTAAAGCCATGGATTTGAACAAGAAAGTGCACTAGAAAAGAAACCAGCAAAGGACAGAAAATACACTATATCAACATTTAAAAGACCTTTAGAAAAATAATCACCTGACAATGAAGACAATGAAGGATTGATTGTTGAGAGAAAAAATGATTGCCTTATTCAACATTTAATACATATTAATGATTAGGTCCTAACCATGCATCAGGCACTGTTTCAAGACAGTTACAGGAAAAAGAACCAGGAAAAAATGATGATGTTACAGATACCAGGGGAAGAAATATTTCTAAAGACAGTGTTCAGCTGTGTCAAAATAAAATAAGGATTGAAAAGCATCACAGGTATAAGTATTTTGGGCAGTGGTTGGTGGTTAATACATCGTTAGGGAGGTTAATGTCTCTAACAACTCAATTGTATTAAATACAGACATAGGCTCCAAGAACACTGATATTGATATCAGATGCTGAAAAGCAGTAAAATTCAAAAATTAAAACAATGACAAATCTGCACTCCACCCAAAGAAACTTAAATCAACCTAATATGTCATCAATCATGTAAACACAAGTAATGGCATTTGTTTAAAATAGAGTGTAACAATAGGGGAAATGCAGATTAACAAGGGAAAAACTATAATTTGGATGGTAGTAAGTGCCACAAAATCATCAAATTAGAAAAAACAGAAAGCAAATTATAAGTATTTGTTAAATGCTTCCCCTAAGTCACTAACTGCAAATTAGAGAAAATTATTGCAAGTAATTATTTAAATTATCCATTCCCACTCCATCTCTCCAAGTATAGCTTCCCTTCCCCTCCCCCACGCAAAATGTGGGCTCTCATTAGTATGTTCAAAAAAGAAGATGGATATGGCCAGTTAGGATATTTTCTATCAAAAAATACACGGGACTATCGTTAAATCATAATACAAAATAGAAATATAGAAGTTACACTTTAGTAAATTAAGTCTCTCTGGTTAATGGTAGCAAAGGTGTGTGAAGCAGACAGGATTACAAACAGCAGATGGTAAGAAATAACACAGGATTTGGGACTCATATAGTCATCAGAGCCAGGAAATCAAAATCCGAGATCTAATCTGTACAATTCAAAGTAGGATGGAGATAACCATTGTAGCATCAAAAGTCCTAGCCATACGCTTACTGACCTTGTGAAATGCGACAAATGATTTTACCATTTATCACCTGTAAAATTAGGAGAGTTTTTTCCCTGCCTATTTTATGTTTTGTTACACTTATGAAGTGGTACCATTATGTTTAACAAGTACACAGAAGCGGGCCTGGCTGAAAGTGAGGTGCTGGTCACAGAAGGCTTGCCTTTCCCTACCTCTCACCTGTTGCCTGCTCCTTCAGGCAAGGTACCCGGTAGGTTCCAGGACCCACATGCTCTTCAGTGCTGCCACCTTCAGCCAATCTGAGCAAGCGGGGAGCTCGATCATACATAATTGTGGGAGGGTGGGACGCGGCGGGAGGAACAGCAGCTGTAGAAGGGTAAAAACAAGGTGACTAGAGGTGTGGAGCAAAAGGAAGCTGACGACAGTCTGAAGAAGGTCGAGCAGAACTTGAATAAATGGACGAACTACCATAGAGGCTATTTCCCACCTGCTCGTTGGGGTCAGATTTTCCCTACGTCCATTTATGGCCCGGTGGTAAAGTGAAAGGGAGAGTGACCAGGGATAAGATAACCCGCACAACCATCTATCTGTTCACCAGGTGAGAGTGAGGTACTCCGTCAAGAGAAGAGATTAAAAAGTACGCGCCAGTCCCTGTACTTCCGGTCTCCCCTCCGCCCATTTCTCTCCGCCCCGGAAGTCTCTAGGAGCGAGGGGTCGAAGTGCTCCTCCCTGGCCAAGCTCTCGGAACTTGCGCACGGAGCCGCGGACGTCCCGCCTCCTTCCGCCCTACGCTCAGCGCGTACTGAACAGAAGAGCCAGGGGAATCTGAGAGTTCTTCTTGCGGCGCCAACAGCTTTTAGTTTTGTGCTCGTGGGAAAAGCTCTAGGAAACACGTTAGAAGGAGTTAGAGCTCACTTGACCATGAACCCTTTCCGCTATAAACCAGTTAGAGCGACAGGGAAGACACTAGCAAAAACTGTGAAAGAAAAAACCATTCTCTCCAACTTGCTGAGTTCTGCAAGCTCAGCACCCACTCCTACTACAACTACATTCGCACCCTCAAAGGAAAACACCTCTGACTCTATCGTACAGATAATCCAAACTACGAAGAGAATCTCAGGAAGTGGTGGTGACAAGAAACAGTGAACCCGAGGAAGGAGAGGAAAAGCTCACCAACCGAAGCAATGCAAAGGCCAGGTAACAGAAAGCTGTGTTTGTTGTCTCATGCCAGGCAACGGCAACATTGACTCCTCACTCTTTATAAGCAAGGGCTTGAGAAAGCCCAGTCCACCCCCGCAGAACCAATGGGTCTCTTAACCTTAGACCGAAGGAACCTGGCTTGTGCAAAGGTCTTAAGGAGTCTATGTCAGAATCCACCTTAAAGTGGTCTCTGGCAGTTTTTTTCAGCAAGAATCCCTTCCACATTCTAATCGCCCTTAAAGGCTTAAATAAATACTGCCTTGACCGTGCCTCACCCCCAAATGAGCTACAGTACTTTAACTTGTATCTACAAATTTTTACAGTTTTTATGTTGTGTAGAATATGATTTGATACCCAATTCTGTGGGTCATTTATTGTGACAATTGTTCCATATAGGTTAGAATGCTCTCCATACAAAGCTATCTGCTTCTAAAGGATATATCTGTAGTACCTTTTTCTTTTTCCTGCTCAGTAGCTAGCTGAATAATTTTTACTTAAAAAACACATATTGGCATATATATATATATATATATATATATATATATATATATACACATACACACACACTATAGACTGCTGCTAGGCTATGGGGATACAAAGATACAACAAAGTTCAGCCTCGGGCATTCTTTACAGAATGGGGAAAGAGATGTGTATTAGTCATAATATGAGGTGACAAGAGAGATGTATAAAATAAAAAAATACTGCAGGACTTTGGAACCCACCTCTTCCTACTAAGAAACTAGATGCTGATCCATAATCCTTTCTCGTTGACTTCGTTTCTCCTTGCATGCTTGCAGAAAGCCTCATAGTTTTCTCAAAGTTATTTAAACTTTATTTTCCCAAGCTTCAACAGATACCCATTGAGATCTAGAACCCACTTACTATTAGATTTTATGATACACTATGAAAAGAGTCACAGAGGCAAAAAGAGAAAAATCTATATGCTTTGAAGGATGATCCAGTGGTGCTGTAAATTAGCTTTCTATTGGTGGACATTCCTTAAGGACTTCATTTTCCCTTGACCCAAACAATAATAGAAACCCAGAAAGCAAATTCAGGTCTAGGCCATCTTTGTAGTAGACACTGGTGTGGACTGACAACCTCCTTCTGGCTGTTCATGTCTGTTGTGGCCTTGATTACTCTTTCCTTGGACAGATTTGGGTTTGAGATTGGTAATGGAAGTGATAAAGCAGAGTTTATCTCCTTTTTATCTTGACTTTATTTTTGGCCAGTGAGCCTAACCTAATTTAGACGGAAGGAGTTCTTCATAGAGTCTATCCTAGCTCATTTGCAGATCTCTAAGCAGGACTTTGTGACCTTAATACCTTTGTACCAGCTACAAATACAGTGTTTTTCTATCTTGCCTTCCTCCTTAGTGCATGTTCTTTTCTAAAGGACCTCACAGAAGGGTAGCTGATGAATGGCAGGACTCTAATGTTGCTGGGTCTTGCAGTCAGATCCTATCTAAATAACACACCTCTATATCAAAATAAAGGTACAACCTCTACAATCTTTATAATTTTTTAATACTTGGAGTCTCTCAGAATCTCCATTCTTAACACAGAGTCTTTTAAAAGTTTGTAGTGTGAAAATCCTTCCTCTATTTCCTTGGTCACTGTGGCTGTTCTTTCCACCTTTCCCAGCTATTATTTCCTTCTTATGATTCAATAACAAGAATGATACACCATATTTCAGAATTGGAAAATCTTTTTAAATGAGAACAGTAAATCTTTTTCATTATCTCTCATTGCAGTATTTCCTGAATAGTTTAGAATGAATGTGCTGCAGAAAAAAATACATTAACACAGACTTATAATTACATATAAAGACAAAATGAAGAATTTGGCTCAGCATTTCTCAGTTCCTGCAAAATAGTCTTAATGCTAATTAACCACCTTATACAACTATTTCCATGGTATTAGTAAAAAATGGAACCTATGTTTGAACTAAGATTTATTTGACTACAAAATTTGGGTTCTTTCATTCCTCCATGTTGGCTACCACTAGAAAAAACTTTAAAATGAAGTTTGAATAAATCAGATTGATTCCTTATCAAATATGTTAGCTACAGTGAAGAACTCCATAGTCATCAATTTTTCCTTATAACATTCTGAGGATTAAGTAGATAGCAGGTGATATCTGGAGTATTGCATGAGATGTGGGAATTCTGCCTTCAGTAGCTTTAAATACCTTATAAATATTATAAAACAATTTGTTTTGAAAACTAATTTCTTCAGCCCATTATGATTTGGTTTCCATTGTTTTGCTTTTTGTAAAAATAAAAATCAAATAATAGTAATACTTGGTATGTATTATACAACAGAATGTATTTTGTCAATGTTATTAGTGGTCACATTGTAAAGTGATATGCATTCAAGTTAAAATGGTAAAAATACTTATATGATCATTTGAAGCTTACAAGATATATTTTATGTTCGGTATTTTGTTTAATATAAATTTGTTTCTCTAAACTGCAGACTTAATATGATTCTGAAATATCAGAATTTCATGAAATGTGTTTTAAAAATTATACCATGTTATCAGTGACCACCTGATTTTTTTCACTTACATTCATTGAGCACCTATTATATGCTAGCACTGTGTGAAACACCTTATATGAATAATCTAAATCATTTCTCATATAACTCATGAGGTAAGTTCTATTAATATCTTTATTAGTATGCTGAAAGCCATTAAATTTCTCACCCAGTATCACATAGTTAATGAATAACAGAGCTGGATTTCAAGCTAGTCAATTTGACTCTAGACCTGTTTTCTTCTTCTTCTTTTTTTTTTTTTTAAGTATGCTCTAATGTGGGACTTGAACTTATGACCCCGAGCTTGAGACCTGAGCTGATATCAAGAGTCGGACACATAACTGACTGAGTCACCAGGACCCTTCTAGACCTGTTCTCATAGCCATTATAAGGGACATATTCCCAACTATGCCCTACTTTCACACCCAATAATTTTTTCCTCAGTTCTTATTTGAGATTGGCTATATGTTTGTTAATTCATCTAAAAAAGGAAGACTGGAGGTAGTCTTTCAGGGGTGATATGGTGACTCCTTGATGGCAGGGAACTAGGATGCTCTATTATGCTGCTCCATATCTTGATATATGCCTCCGAGTCTCAGCTGAGCTCATGGTCTAAAAATTATCTGCTAGAGTTCTAACCGTTATAAGCAGCAGGAAGGTAAAATAAAAGTATGCCCTCCTCCCTTTCAAGGAGACTTCCCAGAAGTAACACATAGAAAATATGTGCTTACATTTCATTGGCCCAAATTATGTCAACAGGCACATATAGCTATAAAAGAGCCTAGGAAACATAGCCTATCTCTGGGTATCAGGTTCGATGACGAAGGAGAAGGGAGTCCATGTAAAGAAACACTTCTCAGTTTTTTCCACAATAGCCCTTTTGGGAAACCTTTCTCTCCCTTGGTGTCTGAGGTACTATACTTTCCAGGTTCTCATCATACTGTCCTTTAACGGCATCTACTGTCTCCTCTAATTTTGGGGGTTTTTTTCTCTCATTTTTCTTTCTCTCCCATCTTCACTCTTTCTCCCTTGGTAATCATTCATTCTCAAACCATGTATCCTCTTTGAGATTCAGGCATTTCCAAGTGTCTGCTCAACATTTAAATATAAGTGATCCACCATCACTTCAAATTAAATATTCTCAAACTTTAATTCATTTTTTCTCTGGAAGGCCTGATCATACTCCTAATCTTCTATTTCTGTTCAGAAGAGCAATGTCCTTCCATACATAAGGCTTAAAACCTCTTAGACTACTTCCACTCTTTGTGCTCCCACATCCAAACAGCTGCCAGTTCCACTGTTTCCACCTGTGATCTGAAATCCACGCCTCACTGCACTCTCGCTGTCATTTTGTTGATGCGCTCAACCCTGCTGATTTGGTGCATTCTAACATCTCAACTGGAATGCCTTTGATAACCTGTCTATTACAAGTTATCCCACACACTACAGTTAGGTTAATCTTCCTAAGTGCAGTTTTGAAAATGTCACTCTCCATGCTCACAAATCTCCTATTGCTACTGTGTAAGTTTGGCACTGGGTGTTTCAAACAAGCCAATCTACCTTTCCATTTCTTTTTTTTTTTTTTAAGATTTTATTTATTTATTTGACAGAGACAGAGACAGCGAGAGCAGGAACACAAGCAGGGGGAGTGGGAGAGGGAGAAGCAGGCTTCCCACTGAGCAGGGGAGCCCAATGTGGGACTCGATCCCAGGACCCTGGGATCATGACCTGAGCCGAAGGCAGCCGCTTAACTACTGAGCCACCCAGGCACCCTGCCTTTCCATTTCTGTATCTTCCAGCACTCCCCAATCACACACGTTACATAATGTTAACAAAAACCTTGCCCTTTTCATTTCTTTGCTTTTGTTCAAGACTTCATCTCTGTCTGGAAATGCCCTTCCTTCACTTATTATCTATGAATGTTAAAATCTAGGGAACATCATTTTTTAATTACAGCATTTAGATAGCACATTTTAAAGAGTACATTTTTAATGGTTTTTGAATTTTTTAAAAGGATAGTAAAATATAAAATGAAACACCAGCAAAGCAATATTACTTTTGATACCAGGTTACTACTTTAAATTTAATGAGAACCAGAATTTGTAAATTTATGAAATAACAAAGGAGTACTGGCTTCTCTTTGAGAAAAAAAAAAATGAACCATGCTTATAGTAATTATTCATCTCCTAAAGGTTTTCACAAACATCCACATTTGCTGATAGTTTTTGTTGCTTTTTTAAAAAGTATTGTTCTAGGGGCACCTGGCTGGCTGTCATTGGAGCATGCAGTTCTTGATCTCATGGTTGTGGGTTTGAGCCCCATGTTGGGTATAGAGATTACTTAAAAATAAAATCTTTTTTTAAAAAAGTATTGTTCTGGGATGCCTGGGTGGCTCAGTCAGTTAAGTGTCTGCCTTCTGCTCAGGTCATGATCCCGGGGTCCTGGGAATGAGCTCCACAACTGGCTCTCTGCTCAGCAGGGGGCCTGCTTCTCTTTCTCCCTCTGCCTGCTGCTCCCCCTGCTTCCCTGCTTGTGCTCTCTCTCTGACAAAAATAAATAATTAAAAAATTTTAAAAAAAAACAAAACTATTGTTCCTAGGATCTCCTGGGTGGCTCAGTTAGTTAAGCATCTGCCTTGAGGTCAGGTCATGATCCCAGGGTCCTGGGATCAAGCCCCACATCGGGCTCCTTGCTCAGTGGGGAGTATGCTTCTCTCTCTCCCCCTGCCACTCCCTCTGCTTGTGCTCTCTCGCTCTCAAGTGAATAAATAAAAATCTTTAAAAAAAAAAAAAGTGTTGTTCTATCAGATAGAAGGAGACCAAGAGGAAAAGTTTGGTAATTAAAGGAGCCAGCTTTCCAGAGGTAGTACCAAGAGTCACAGAGCTTTCCACTTGTTAGAGTATATTAAGCATATCCATACTAGTAAGCACATCTATACAAAAGTACCAATTATTAATATGAAGACATATAAGATCATATGTCTACATGAAAACATACTGGATCAAGAGAAGTAGAAGATAAGCCACAGACTAGGAGAAAATATTTGTGAAAGGCACATCTGATAAAGCACTATTATTCAAAATTTTCAAAGACTCTTAAACTCAACGGTAAGAAAACAAGCAACCCAATTTAAAAATGGACAAGAGACCCAAATACTTCATCAAAGAAGATATACAGATGGCAAATAAGCATATGGCAAGATGTTTGACATCACATGTCATCAGGGAAATGCAAATTAAAACAATAAGATACTACTTATGTTGGGTTCTCCAGAGAAACAAAGCCAATGAGATATATATATATGAGAATTATTATAGGAATTGGCTCATGAAGTTATGGAGGCTGAGAAGTCCTACAATCTGCCATCTGCAATTTGGAGAACCAAGAAATCTGATGATATAATTCAGTCCAAGTCCAAAGGCCTGAGAACCAGGGAAGTCAATGGTATAACTCCCAGTCCAAGGTTAAAGGCCTGAGAATTGGGAGCCACTGCTCTTAAGTCCCAGAGTCTGAAGGCCCATGAATAAAGGGTTCAGATGTCCAAGGGCAGGAGAAAATGGCTATCCCAGCTCAAGAAGAGAGAAAATTTACCCTTCCTTTGCTTTTTTGTTCCATTTGTTCCCCCTATGGATTGGATGATGCCTGCCCACATTGATGAGGACAGATCTTCTTCACTCAGTCTACTGAATCAAATGCTAATGTCTTCTAGAGACACACCACAGACAAACCCAGAAATAATGTTTTACCAGCTTTCTGAACATTCTATCTGAACAATCTACAAAAATTAACCATTATATCACTACACACCTATTAGAATGGCCAAAATCCAGAGTACTGACAATACCAAATTCTGACAAGGATGAGGAGCAATAGGACGATTGCTTATGAGAATGCAAAATGGTACAGCACCTTGAAAGACAGTTTGGCAGTTTCTTACAAAATTAAACATACTCTTATCATACAGTCCATCAATCATGCTCCTTGGTACTTCCCCAAAGGAGTTGAAAATTAATGTCCACGTAAAAACCTACACACTGAGGTTTATAGCAGCTTTATTCTTTTTTGGGGGGGCGGCGGCAGGTGGTCCTTTTTAACTATTTAGTGTGATGTGAAAGATATGATGTGCTGATGCTCCATCATCTCAATAGAGAGTTCCCAGGAAGGGAAAAGGCTGAAATTTAAAAAAAAATTTAAAAATGCTTTTAAAGAATTCAGCAGGGAGTGATTACACTGCAGAAACATATCCTGTTTCATGACATTTTAGAAACCTAAACCTTAGAGCATTCTTGCCTCCACTGCATATAGGTCTGATCATTTCTGGCTAAAAATGGGGATTTGCTGGCATATTTCAGCCAACTTCTTCAGGTCTGTATCTGAATACACGATTGTTTCTTTGGTGCCAACTTTGGCAAGGGCCTCCCCCACCCTCCACCAAGAAGTTGCAAGTGTTGTGTTCCCAGGTGACATAGGAGGCTTTATCATCCTGAGCAGGAGGTGCCATGGCTACATACGCATGATTATCTAAACAGCCCAGCCTCATTGAAACAACTCCCAATGGGCTGATCCAGAAGTAAAATTAAAAGCTCCAGGATATACCAATAGCTGCCAGCCCCTCTGTACATAGATTTGTGCAAGCTTTACAAAGCAATGTCATAGCAGATGCCCTGGCCCACTCTGCAGTAAGGAGTATCAAATGTGGAAAAACTATCACCAGTACTCAATGTTTTAGATTCTTGAAATGTAATTTTCCCAGGAACATCAAAACAGATGGAGCTTTCTGTGCTCTACCAGTAAAGTTCCATCAGGCCTAAACAGCATAATCTCCCAGCATCCTCTTCAAGAATGGAATCTCCAGTGAGATATATGCTGCACTCCTTTGCTACTTCAGAAAGCTGTGTGGATTCACCAGGAATTTTCTCTGCATATTCAGGAAAATATTTCATGCCAAATGGAGAATTAAAGCATTCTGGTAGAGAAACTATTTTGGCTCTTTCTGTTGCTGCCTCCCAGACAAGGCCCCAAGCTTGACTGAGGTTACCTGATTTGATGAAAGAAACCTGAAGTTGGATGAGGACCAAATAGAAAGTGGCCATGACTCTCCCAGGTAGCACCATGGGTGGTGCAACAAAGCAGAAGTCCCTGGGTGGAGAGCCTATAGCAGCTTTATTCTTAATTGTCAAATCTTGGAGGCAAGCAACACATCTTTCGGTAGGTGAATGGATATATTGCAGTACATCCAGGCAATGAAATGTTATTCTAAACATCTAAAAAAAAAGACATGAGCTATCATGAAAAACATAAAAGAAACTTAAATGGCATATTACTAAGTGAAAGGAGCCATTCTGAAAAGGCTACATACTGTATGAGTCTGGAAAAGGCAAACTATGGAGACAAAAGATCAGCTATTACCAGTTGTGGAGTAGGGAGAAGAGATGAACAGAACACAGGATTTTAACACAGTGAAAATACTCTCTATAATATTATAATGATGGCTATATGTCATTATACCTTTGTCCAAATCCATAGTAAATGCAACACCAAGAGTGAACCCTAATGTAAACTATGGACTTTGGGTAATTATAATGTGTCAATGTAGATTCATCCTCAGTTTAAAAAAAAAAAAGAAGTACCATTCTGGTGAATGGTGTTAATAATTGGAGAGGTTATGCATGTGTGGGGGCAGGGGGCATATGGAAAATCTCTGTACCTTCATTTCAATTTTGTTGTAAAACTAAAAACACTCTTAAAAAAAATCTTTTTTTAAAAAAAGGATATGAGAAAAATGGATAGAGAATTAGCTGATGATATCCATTTACCCCACTGTACTGTCATTATGATTCTTACATATGTAAAAAGATGCTCAATAAATTTTATTAAATTAAATCAAATTTCCAGAAATTTTAGTGAAATAATGTGGTTTTTAAAAAGTTAATTGAAAGAATGAGTCTTAGGGAAGCTAGAAATATAGTAACTTAAATATGACCTCTTTCCCCTCAACTACAAACTTTAATATATCTTACACTCTCCTAAGTAAAACCATTTCTGAGTTCTCTGGGCAGCCAGGTACAGGTAAGGGCTTGGGTTCTATGAATGCTCCAGTAGGGAAAGTAGGATGAGGGCTTCCTTCCAATAAGATAGGCATCATCTTCCACCACTTCCAAGATTTCTATCACTGAAGGTGCCAGTGGGGTGCCACCTGACCCCAGTAAGCTAACAAATCAAGATATAATACATCTAAAAATTAGATATATAATAGATTTAATACATCTATGTAATCATCTAAGATGATATTCATAGAGAGGAAGATTTTTCAAAATAAATAGAATTCAGACCACTTTCTATAGGTGCTAGCAGAGACAGACGACAGCTAGTAAAATAATAAGAGCACTTGAGAAGGTTAAGTATAGCACAGGAAAGAGATTCTGAAGCTAAATATATGATTTCCCAGCTAACAGTTACATAGATTAATTGAAAGAAAGGTTAGTCATTATCGAGACCCAAATGAGGTTGAGAGACCAAGTGGAAGCAATATGTCAAAACAGAACAAAAGAATATAAAAACACAGAAATCTAGAGGAACAGATAAGAGACCTGGAAGACAGATCCAGAAGAATGAATATGCAAATAATAGGCATTCTTTTTTTCTTTTTTTTTTTTTAATAATAGGCATTCTAAAAGCAGAAAAGATAATTGGGGCATGTGAGGAGGTTAAAAAAAAAAAAGGAAAAAGAATACTCAGAATAAGACCTGAGTCTTCAGATTAAAAGGACAAAGATTGAGTTAGTATTAATGAGAAATGACATACATCTGGACATAGCTGAAAAATTCTTATGGAAGAGACAGAATACTTATAAAAGGAAAGGATCATGCTCGCTTTGGCAGCACATATACTAAAATAAAGGGAAAGGATCAGAATGAAATTAGAATTCTCATTTTCAACACTGTAACATCGTAGACAAAGGAAAAACATACGCAGATTACTAAGGGAAAAAAAGTGGACAGAAACCAAAGGAGCCTATGCCCAATAATAATTTTGTTCATGTGTCAGAGCATAAGTAAGATGTGTGGATATGTGAGATTTTAGAAAGTAATATTTATTATTCATATATAGCGAATGAAGAGACTCATGAAATGGCTGTAACCAAAAAAGAAATTATGAAATTATATGAAAAGCCTCAAGGTAATGTGTTTTCTTTACACAATAAAGATAGGAAATAGTGTTGGTCAATGAACATTTTTGGTAAATATGTCATAATTATACTTGAATATTAATACACAATAGCAGACTGACCAAATACAACTGTTTGTATATATTCTAAGTAAGGACTCTAGGAACTAAGATGACATAGCTGATGAAAAACTAATTTGCAGTCTGACAAATTATATAGAAAAAACTAGGAATTGGGGGATCTAGAGGAAGAGGTAACACAAACTGTCGTGGGGGTCATGGCTGATGAGAAAGAGAAGAAAAGAATAAAGAAAATGAGAATATTCTAGAGGCTTCATCTTACCTTGGAGAGTGACCAAGAGAAAAATAGAATGTTTTAGTAAGAAAAATAACTGTCTTATTTTCAAGTAATAGTGAAGAAATGTGTCAGATTTGGGGCACAGGAAAGGAGAGGTAACCAGTAATAGAATGAAAATCTTATAATAGAACTTCCACATTACAAAAAAAAAAAAAAAAATGGAATGAGTAATCACGAAATCAAGCCAGCATAAATGCATAAAAGAAAAAAAATGTAACATGAATAATAAAAATTAAGTTAAATGAAAGAAAGAAAATCAAGCATAAGATCATTGCACTGAGTGTAAAGCATTAAATTATCCCATTAAAGATAGAGATAATCAGACTGATTTCTTTAAAAATCTCAAATAGGGGCACCTGGGTGTCTCAGTCATTAAGCATCTGCCTTTGGCTCAGGTCATGGTCCCATGGTCCTGGGATCAAGCCCTACATCGGGCTCCCTGCTCAGCAGGAAACCTGCTTCTCCCTCTCCCATGCCTCCTGCTTGTGTTCCCTCTCTTGCTGTGTCTCTCTCTGTCAAATAAACAAATAAAATCTTTTAAAGGAATAAATTAATTAAAAAATAAAAATCTCAAATAGATGCTACTATTTACAAGCATCACTAAAACATACTGACAATAAAGGAATGGGGAAAAGATACCAGGGAAATTCAGACCGTATTGAAGTAAGATAACCAACTATGAGAGATTAAAGGTTAAAAGTACCAAACAAGACTAAGCGAGATACCAGCTACTGATAAAAACCAAGTTTATGTGTACTGTACCCTTTAAACTTACACAGTGCTGCATGTCAATTTTATCTCAATAAAACTGGGGGGGAAGTTTATGAAGATAATACAACAGTAGCAAAACCATATGCATCAGATATTACAGTGTTACATAAAGCAAAAGCTCCTAGAAATGCAAGGAGAACTTGATCAAAATACAATAATAGTGGACACGTCAACGCACCTCTTTCAGAATTGGATAGATGAAAAATAAGTTGTGAAAAATAAAATCATTAGCCTTGAGGGGCGCCTGGGTGGCTCAGTCATTGCACGTCTGCCTTCGGTTCGGGTCATGATCCCAGGGTCCTGGGATCGAGCCCGGCATCAGGCTCCCTGCTCCGCGGGAAGCCTGCTTCTCCCTCTCCCACTCCCCCTGCTTATGTTTCCTCTCTCACTGTATCTCTCTCTGTCAAATAAATAAATAAAATCTTAAAAAAAATCATTAAACTTGATATACAAAATCTTCTATCTGACCGCAAAGAAACGTTAACAAATTTTAAAATACGAAGTTATCACGAAATGCCAAGTATTTTGTGTAGATATTCCCTTCCTAAAGGAGAAGGAATATTCCTTAAATGTTGAATTTAACACACCAACATCTCTTAAAGAAGAACAAAGAAAAAAGAAAAGGATAACAAGGTAAGTCTTTTTTTTATAATTTTATTTTTTTAAAGATTTTATTTATTTGAGAGAGAGAAGGAGAAAGAGAACATGAGAGGGGGGAGGGTCAGCAGGAGAAGCAGGCCCCCCACCGAACAGGGAGCCTGATGTGGGACTCTATCCTGGGACTCCAGGATCATGACCTGAGCCGAAGGCAGTCGCTTAACCATCTGAGCCACCCAGGTGCCCCAGAAAGTCTTGAAACAAAGAAAAAAGAATAACTACAGTTATTCCCAACAAATGCCACCACAGCCGGGAGATCAAATTAACATCAACAGTGATTAGTTGTGTTGACAGTATGTACCTTTGATATGACATGCTGAAAATAGCACTGTA